>NW_014577471.1:193843-199670 GCF_000485595.1 Priapulus caudatus
CGTTTCACAGCTGCTCCTCCGAAGTCTCTACCCTGGGATCCCCACCGGTAGGAGCGTCGCAGTCGCTCGTACGGTTCCGCTCCCGTCAAGGTCGATTCAAAGACGAGGTTCTCCGCCCGCCTCGTCGCCGGGTCGTCTGCGCGTATGACGTCATCGTAGAGTAGGTCCGGGACTGCTGGTCTTTGTTGCCTGGCGAGAGATGCGGTGCCGTGTAGACTCGCCGAATGAGCTGCAAATAACGAGGGGTCGGACCGTGAGAACACAAGAGCAGCACTGCTGCGAAGAGCAAAACTTACCGAGAACCTATAAGAGCATAGAGATCCCATCAAGAGCTAATAATACCTAATAATATTACCAAGAGTAAGATAATATAAAATATAAGAATAAGATATATAATATAATATTAGATTATATAAGATTAATATCATATAACATATATTACCAAGAGTAAGATAAATGGGTTATTATTAACTTTTGATATTGCCTATATTATGGTACCTGTATTATTATCTCTTGATCCTATTATACACATTATACACCTACACTGTGTTATACATAGTGAATAATAGAATCTCTGTATGTATATGAGTAGATGGCACGTGAGTTGATACGTGAGAACATGTGAACAGCACTGTAATTCGCAGCAGTGACAGCCCGACCAGGCGCTATACGACTATTCAACGGCAGGTAGTGAGAAGCAAGAAGGTAACTTGTAGCTACAGTGACACGTAAGATATCGTAAGAGAAGCGTTAGGGGAAACAACTCACATAAGACTAGTAGTGTGTGTGTGTGCGTGCGTGCGCGCGCGTGCGTCTCTTTCTCTCTCTCTCTCTATCGCCTTTCTCTCTCCACTTTCTGAGCGTGCGTGCGCGTTTGTAATTTGCGCTCGGGCTCCGACCTCTCATTTCGAGCCAACGTGATATGTGATTTCAGGAAGGATGGAGACACAGGCAGCGCAAACACGCTACGAGATGAGCTTAATTCATCAACACGCCAAACACGGTGGCGGTTCGATTCTATCAAGAGCTTATAAATCACGAGCTAATAAATACGGGTATTTATTATCTCTTGATTCTATTTCTAACGAGGGAAGCAGCAACAGCCACACAGTAATTAATACAGTAATTAATACAGTAATTAATACAGTAGTTAATACAGTAATTGACATTATTATCGTCGTCGTCGTGTCGCCGCCATCATCAACATGATCATCATCATCTTTATCATCGTCATCATCATCATCATCATCATCTTTATCATCGTCATCGTCATCAATATCGTCGCCATCTGCATCATCATCGTCGTCGTCGTCGTCGCCATCATTATCGTCGTCGTCGTCATCGTCGTCATGATCGGTCAAGCAAGGCGCCGCAGTAATACCAACAGGAACAAGGCGCGTCGGTGTCCGCGAGTTATTCTCCATTGTACAAATAGTCTAAGCAAACATAATATTCTCTACACGTCTCCTCCGCTCACAAATACCGGAGCGCGGAATTCTCACCTGTGTGGTCGATGCCTACGTGCGTACCTGCACGAGTACTGCGTGCGTGCGTGCGTGTGTGTGTGCGTGCGTGCGTGCGTGCGTGCGTCCATGGATCAGTGAGTTGGTGTATATGTATGCGCGTATGCGGCTGCGTGCATGCATACGTGCGTGGGAGAAAGTGTTCGTTCGTGCGTGCGTGCGTGCGTGGGTAATAATGTACCTGCATGTGTGCGTGTGCGTGCATACACGTGCGTGCGCGCATGTACCTGCGTTTATACATACATGCGTGCGTGTATGTACCTGCGTGTATGTGCGCGTACGTGTGCTGGTGTCAATACCCTATGATTAATGACAAATTTGTCAATTACTATTTTATTTCCATGATCATTATTGTCATTTATTTTAACACATATTTGTCATTATTCACACCTGCCTATGTAGAGACACTTACGGCCCGTGTGTTCAGTCGTGTCTGTGCGTGCGGCAGCACTGCATGTATGGGTTAAACTAACAGCATCACTGCCGGGTAGGGGGGGGGAGATGGCCCGAGACATATTGCACGTCATCAATAACATCTGTTATCTTCGTGGCAGACGCTAACCAAGTTTGTTGCCTCTCTTGTTGCCGATAGCTTCGCGCGTAATTTGTAGCGTTTCCGCTTCCGGCGAAACACGCTAGCGTCGCTAGAGTCGACGCGACGTGAAATTTCCGACACTTGGTAAAACGCTTCCGGCGAATGAACGAGCGGCGCCTAGCGCCGGTTCAAACGCAGGTCGCGTCAGCGTGTTACGTGACCCTTCATCGCCGGGGTGGGGGCTGCTGCCGTGGCGGCCACTCCCAGGAAAAACAAGTGGGCATCTATGCCCTTCCCTATTATAGACGTAATTCTACGCACGGATATTTTTATATAAATTCCTAGCCTTTTTTCAAGATACAAAGGCGGGATTTGGTACGATCTTTTACCCTCGATGAGCAAGATACAAGATTTTTTTCGTCAAAATTATTTTTCATAAAAACGTATTTGTAATTTAGGTAGACATGAGTGGGCCAACTGTACGAATATTTAGTACGTTCATAGCCATTCAAATTAAGAAAGGCACGTTTTTCCTAAAAATATTCTTGTCGAAAAACTCCGTTTATCATACTAGTCGATAATCAATATAGATTTTGATACAAGTTCTCAACAAAATAACTAATGTTACAGTATGTGTTTTTTTTCGAAAAATTACTATAAAATTTGGAATAATTGGAATAATTTTAATGTATACTCTTACTACTTATTTTTGAAAAAATTACATGAAATTATTTTGTCATATTCGTCATTAAGTAAGAAACATTTCTACATATAACAAGTTCATTCAGCTCGAATAATCGTTGCGATATCCTTATTTAATATATTAGCAAAAGGTAAATTTTAATTTCAGGATCTACGAAACTATACAGCTACGCGGCTTATACCGAGGCAACCCAGATGCTGGTGCTGAAGCCATTCACACTACACAGACACAGCAGTTATCAGGGCCCTTGTAGAGCCTGTCGAGCATGTATAGGACTGGAGAAGGAAGATGAGGGAGAAGTAGATGAGTCGGAGGCGGTAGAGGAAAGAAAGGTTGTCGAGACGTTAAAAAATAAAGCGGGAAAAAGTATAGGAAATGAAGTAATTGGAGAAGGCAGCGAGGTAGACAGCGTTGAGGCGGAAAAGGGAAAAGGAGGGGGAGCCTGCCATACAGAACTAGGAGTAAAGTAGCAGGGAGTGAATAAGAATGTAGAGAGGGAATGGTTGATGAGGAAAAGGCTGGAGAAGATGGATGATAGAGATAGAGATAGATATAGATAGAGATAGAGATAGATATAGATATAGATAGATATAGATATAGATAGATATAGATAGCGATAGATGGTGGAGTAGAGATGGGGCAGGGTAGAATAGAGAATGGGTAGAAGATCGATAAAGTAGAGAAGGGAGAAACGTGTTCAATAACGCTAGATAGCACACATTTTACGCGTGGTATAAATAGACTATAATTCCTAAAGGTTGTGATACCAATGTCTTGCTAGTGAGCAGACATCGTCATAGAAGTAAATGTCCACATACGCACACACATACGCACACACACACACACACACACACACACACACACACACACACACACCACACACACAACACACACACCACACACATACACACACACACACACACACCACCACACACACCACACACACGCACATACACACACACACACACACACACCACACACACCACACACCACACACGCCACACAACACGACACCACGCACGCACCACACACCCACACCACACCACGCACGCACGCACGCACGACGCAACACACACACCGTGATATATATATATATATATATATATATATATAGATTATGCATATGGTGGGCATGCACAGGGAATGCGAGATGCGGGTGCGAGTGTACATGTAAGCGTATGTATACGGGTGGTGGGGGTGCAACGGTAACATAATTGCATACGTATATATGTATCAATAGCTAAGAATACCTAGAGTGAAGCCTACTGAAAAATCGGGAAAATAGTGCTATTTCACGACATGATTATTCTACTTTGCCTGCAAGTCTAGAATAATTTTATGGTATTGCATTAAGCAGAATTCTTTGCTCTCTAAAACAAGACCAACCGCTTATCAATACGAAACTCCTAGGCTGAGATATTGGCTCGTAAACGTTCCCTTTCACAGGCCTCACGGCGCCTCGAATCCACATCAGTCAGGCCGATAGCCAAAATGCTTAGGGGCGAGAAGGATGCTGACTGATGTGGATTCGAGGCGCCGTGAGGCCTGTGGGAGGGGAAGTTTACGAGCCAATATCTCAGCCTAGGAGTATCGTATTAACAAGCGGTTGGTCTTGTTTTAGAGAGAAAAAAACTCTGCTTAATGCAATATCACAAAATTATTCTAGACTTGCAGGCAAAGTAGAATAATTATGTCGTGAAATAGCACTATTTTCCCGTTTTTCCGTTGTACACTCTAGGTATTATTAGCTCTTGATATGTATGCATATATAGTTTCAGGTGCGAACGGTTTGACAGGTAATCGCGGTGGTTGCTATCTTACCTGCGTGGATGAGTAGGATGAGTAGAGCACCTGTGCCGATCATGAGATTCATCAAAGACTGCCGCATTGTTGCTGTCCGTATCTATTGTCTGTTCCGCACCAATTGTTCGTCTGCCCGTGGCTAGTTACTCTCCTTTCTCCTTCTTCTTCTTCCTCTTCCTCTTCTTCTTCTTCTTCTTCTCCTTCTTCTTCACAGCAGTGTACGACACAGCGTGCGCACGCGGGGTTTTTGTTATTCGTCTCTGACCGACAACAGTCAAGCGGACAATAAAAGGTTCTGTGTTGCGCTAACCTTCTGATGAGTGGCTGTGTTGGGGCGATAGGCGCACGATGACTACTGGCTTCACGTGTGTGGCTGGTGGGTCTCGTCTGGCTGCTCGGCCTAGGCTAGTCTGCTCTGTTTTATATGTGTGCTGCGCATGCGCACGTTGATGATCTCGGAGGAGGCGAAGAACGATTGGTGTCCTTCCGCGGCGGAGGAGCGCGAGAGAAGTCGCACGTGCACCCGTCAAGCACACGCACGACTGCACGCACGCACGCGGACCTCCCACACACACGCACACACGCACGTACACACGCACATCACCCACACACGCACGCACACACGCACACGCGTTGGGTCGAAGAAACCAAATTAGTCTTACGTTAGTCATTACATTAACCGCCCCCCCTTCCCCACTCGTAAACCGCGTTGACAGAAAACATCGCAAAGTTTTCTAATAAGCTCGAGCTTGAGAATGCTGTACTCTGTCAAACGCCCCTCCGTAACAATTAACATTTAGTCGTAAGTGTTTATCTTAGCATGTAACATTAGCATTAACTTTAAACGATGTTCTGTACCACCCACGGCCCCCATGCATTGATACAAAATTCTTCAGCTGTAATCTGGCGGCGGATATACGTGACAGTGCGACGGCGGGTTATTAACAGACATAAAAAGGCGCGTGAGAACAAGTATAAGATGTCACCGATGTGTAAACAAGTAATAGACGCTTCCGAGCATTTTTCTCTCAGAGATCCTTAAGAAAGTAATCAATAAAGGCTCAGAACAGCAGGAAATGCAACGCATATGCTCACCTACGCTCATTATGCTGCGTCTCGCTCCCTCATCGCCACACAAACAAACCCACCCACCACACAACACACGCACGCACGCACCCGCACGCACGCACGGACCACACACATGCACACACACACACACTACCATGGTGGCACACGACGCACATACGGCCCCGGCTGCGCAAT
>NW_014577471.1:201025-216563 GCF_000485595.1 Priapulus caudatus
ATCACCACACACGCACGCAACACACGCACATTCATCACCACAGCACGCCACCACACACGCACGCACACCGCACGCACGTACACACGCACATCATCACACCCGCACGCACGCACCCTCCCCACACGCGCGCGCACGCACACCTCTCGCACGCCCCCACGCACAGCTTATCAGCACGCCCACCTCCGCACGCCCCCAGCACGCACGCACACACGCCGCACCGCCCACGCACGCGCACACCCGCACGCACGCACCCTCCCCACACCGCGCGCGACGCATACCTCCGCACGCTCACACGCACGCACAACACACCCCGCACACCCCCACGCGACGCACACACACCCCGTACCGGCCACGCTACGGCCCACACACCCGCCGCACGCCCTCACGCACGCACGCACACACCGCGCACGCCCCCCACGCGCACGCGCACACCACGTGCACGCATGCACAACACCCGCCACGCTGCGCGACGCATACCCCCCCCCCCCCCCGCAGCGCCCCCCGCACGCATTCACGACGCCGCACGGCCCATCAACGTACGCGCACACCTCGCACGCACCGCCCTCTCCACCACGCGAGCGCACGCACACCTCCCGCACTGCTCCCACGCACGCACACAGCGCCCCGGCTACGCCCCACGCACGCACACACACCCGCACGCCCCACGCACGCGCCACCCGCACGTACGCACATTCCCACACCCCCACGCATGCACACACTCCCCGCACGCGCGCGCGCACGCACACACCCCCCGCATACGGCGCGCGCCGCACACACCGCGCCCGCACGCGCGCGCGCACGCACACGCGCGCTCACGACGGTCCAGTGCTATTGCTGCTGTCTGCGGCTGCCGCTGTTATTGCTGAGGTACTTATTCGTTTACAAAAGAATATTATTAGCAAACAGTGTTTCTTCAGGAGTGATTACGTGCTTGCTCACTCGTAGACTCCCACACGCGCACTGACTCAACCACGCACGCGCACGCGCACGCATGCCTAACGCTCTCGCACACAAATTCTGGACCACACGGGCGCATACGCGTACGCACGAGCATAGGGAAACTCGGACGGACACAAGCACGCACACGCGCAAGCACGCACACGCGCATGCACGCCCACCGCGGTTTTTCCCTCTAACCATCTGCTACTACCGTTGACTGTCACTCACGTCGCGACACCGATCTCTATTCTCGCACGACTTGCCCGAGCGCGCGAACATCTAGCACGCAAGACTACGTGTTGCCTCGCGGGCGCGTACTCGCGCTGCTTGCTCTCCGTTGGCTGCAGTCGGTTACGGCGTCCGGATGACGCGGGTGAGACAGTAAAGGCTGCGATTGAGCAGTGACCCGATGACATCAAGAAAGAAATTCCTGTCTCGGCAGTCACACCCCGGTGGCCGGCAGGAGCACAGCTGCATGCCCGCGTACATCTATGACTATGTACGGTGCCGACCTACTTCAGCTTCGCTGCCACATATTCGTAACAACCAGGTGACCCGGTCGCGAGATACTTGCTCTGGTATATTCCATGCACATCGGTATTCTACTGTATTCGGATACGCCAATATTTTCTTCAATCCCATAGTTGTTGTATATAAAAATATATAGGCGTGCGCTAGCGTGGTCGTAGCTGTTTGAGGTTATAGAACCCCGTATACGATTTTAAAAAACAAACAACCCAAACAATTCACGTACGGGAAAGATCAGCTGCAGAAGCAGAAAACGGCCCGTTGAAAAAAACCACCGAACGCGGTGATATCTCGTCCGCCGTAGATGAAACCAAGCTCGTTGTTTCAAATTTAAATTTTGTAGAATGTACCACCTGGTATGGCAACGTAAAAACTTCGCACGACCGCTGTCTTGACGGCTGACGAGCGAATGCAGCGATTCAGCAGCTTTTCTGTGCGAGCGCGTAGTTATCCAGTCGTAGGATCGCGGACGGTGTAGCCAATTAATGTTTGATTTACTCGCGGGGAAAACGCTGTGCGTGCGACGCACGATCGTAACACCGCATCCTTTTTGATCGCAGTACATTGCGCGTGTTGGTGCGTCGCCTTGACTGGCGTCTATCAGAAGTGTCATTGCGGCCACACATGTGGCGTGGTGCAAACTCCGATGTGTGTGCTGGTGTCTACGCGTGTGTGTACGTGAGTGCGTTGCGGTGCAGGTGTCCCCAGCTTGCGTATGCACAGGAGTTACATTGCGTGAACGTCATTGAACGTGAGTAGGCGCCGCTGTGTGGATATTATATGATAAATAAATAAATAAATAATATATATATATTGGTTGCTGTGCTTGTGTGTGTGTGTGTGTGTGTTGTGTGTGGTGTGCGCGGCGCGCGCGTGTGTTGGTAATGCGCTCGCGTGCGGCGTGTGTGTGCGTAGAGTGCTCGGCGCGCGCTGTGTCGGCCTGGCTGTCGTGTGCGGTAGGTTGCTCGCGCGTGTGTGTCGTGCGGAGGTGCGCGCCCGGGCGTTGTGTTTGGTGGCCGCGTGGGGCTTCGCGCGTGGTGTGTGTGTGTGTGTGTGCGTAGGCGTGCTCGCGTAGTGTGTGGTGGTCGTTAGGTGCGCGCGCTGGTGGTGCCCGCCACAGTGTGGTAGGTGCTCGGCGTGCGCGCGTGTAGTGTGGTGTGTTGTGCGTACGGTGCTCGCCGCGCGCGCGTGTGTGTGTGGTAGTGTGCGCGCGTGCGAGGATGCACACTGTGGCTGTGCTGTGGGTAGGTGCTCGCGGCGTACCCCGGTGCTCCATACTCTGTGTGTGTGTGCGTAGGTATACTCACCGCCGCGGCGCGTGTGTGTGGCGTCGTAGGTGCTCGCGCACGTGTGTGGTGCGTAGGTGCTGCGCGCGCGTGTGTTGTGTCGTAGAATCGTGCCGGCGTGGTGTATCCCCCTCTCGGCCCAGCCGCTCGGACAGGTGTTAGCGTGTGTAGGTCGGCGCGCGCGTGTGGTGTGTGCGTGGGTGCGCGCCTGCGCATGTGTGGTTCGTGCGGTAGGCTGCTTGCGCGCTGTGCGAGCTCCTGTGGTCTGGCTAGGTGCTCACGGCCGCGCCGTCAGTAACGGCCTGTTTGTGCGTGCGTAGGTGCTCGCGCGTGTCGTGCGGTCCGCGCGGTTGTGCGTTTAGTGCCGCGCCGTGTGTTGCGTGTGTAGCCGTGGCAGGCGCGGCGTGTGTGTGCGTGGGTGCTCGCGTGCGCGTGTGCTGTGTGCGTAGGTGCTCACGCGCCGCGTGTGTGTGCGTAGAGTATGCTCACGCGCGCGGGTGTCTTGTGCGTAGGTCTCGCGCGCGTTGTATTGTGCGTAGATGCTCACGGCGCGGCGTGTGTGTGTGTGCTAGTGCTCACGCTCTGCGCGTGTGTCGTGCGTAGATGCTCACGCGCGCGTGTCTGCCGTAGGTGTCGCGGCGCGGTAGTGTTGTGTGGGCGTAGGTTTGCTCACGCGTGTGTGTGTGCTGCGGCAGGTACTACACGCGTGGTGTGCTGTCGTGGTGCTGTAGGTGCCTCGCCGAAAGCGCGGCGTGTGTGTAGGTGCTCGCGTCCGGTGTGTGTGTTGTGCGTAGGTGCTCCACGCCGCGCCGGTGTGATGTGCAGTAGCGTGCTCGACGCGTCGTGTGTGTTGTGCGTGCAGCGTACTCACGCGTGCTGGTGTGTTGTGCGTAGGTCGCTCCGCGCGCGGCTGTGTGTGGTGTAGGTGCTCGCGCGGTGGTGGTGTGATCGCGTAACGGTGCTCACGCGGCGTGGGTGGCGGGGGGTAGCTGGGTAAGTCAACACCATACAGGTCGAGTAGCGGCAGCCGACGTGAGTTCGATAATGCGCCTGTATCCGTCGCTGTTTCACGACCCGCACCGCGACAAGGAACAGCAACGACGAGGGGCAGTGACGTACGCACTGCGTAAGTTTCCCCGCACACAACATCTAATAGGAGAAACAGTGATGGGCCGCGACTGTGACGATGTCGGATATGTGACGTCACGCGCCGACGTGACGTCAGCGGTTCACTTCGACACTCTGTCCGGAAGCTAGAGGAAAAAGCTAGGCGAGGATGGCTGAGGGCAGATGCTGGGGGGAGGATGCTGGGGAGGATGCTTTAGGCGAGATGCTGTGGGGAGCGACGCTAGGTAAGCGTGCGGGGGCAGAATGCATGGCTTGATCGTAACCACTATTATACCCTAAGCTGACTGAACATCCAACTGATCAATCTATTCCAATCAACGGAACCTGTCACGTTTGGGCGACGCACAGTCCGGTGCTCATAATTATGATATCGCGTCGAAGGCAGGCCGAGACAAAGTAGAGAAAGCAGAGAAAGTAAGTAAAGAAAGAAAGAAAGAGAGAGAAAGAGTAACTGAGAGGAGAGAGAGAGAGAAGAAATGAGGAACGAAAGGAAAGAGAGTAAGCAACAGCAGAGAAAGAGAGATGAGAGGGCGAGAAAGAAGAGAGAGCAGCGTGAAAGAGAGAGAGAGAGACCGAAATGAGCACTGGGAGATGAGAGAGAGAGAGAGAGGGAGAGAGAGAGAGATGAGAGAGCCGATGGTACTGTATAGACGGTATAATGAGAGTAGAGAGGAGAGCTAGGGCGAGAGAAGTTGGTTTAAGGTGTGAGTGAGCACGACAGCATCACACACACCACACACACAGCACACACACAAGCAGTCACACACTCACACCACCACACACACACACACACACACACAACGCACAGCCACAACACAGCATTACGCACGCGTTCCGCGCCGCCATACACCACACACACACATCACACACACACCACACACACACATACTACTACAGACACACCAACACGCACACGCACACACATACGAGACACAGATCACACTACACGCGCGCGCTCAGCACAACACACCACACACCACACACACACAGCACACACACTTCACGCACTCACAGCACACAGATGGAGAGAGAGAGAGAGAGGAGAGCAGAAAAAAAGAAAAGCGGGAGCGGAGAGAAAGCGAGAGAAAGCAGGGAGTGGGGTGGAGAGTAGGCAGTGAGAAAGATAACTGAAGGAGGAAGAGTGAATGAATCTATCCATCTGTCTACTCAATCTATCTATTCATCTTATCTATCTATCTATCTATCATAGTCTATCTATCTTATCTAGTCTATCTATCTATCTATCGCTATTATCTTATCTATCTATCATCTATCGTATCTATCTATCTATCTAATTTATCTTATATCTATCTATCTAATCTCATTCTATTCTTCATCTATTTAATCTTAATCTATCTATTATCTATCTAATCTATCTATCTATCTTATCTATCTATCCTATTTATCTATTTCCTATCTATTAAATCTTCTATCTATCTATCTATATCTATCTATCTATCTATCTATCCTATCTTCTTCTATCTTATCTATCCATATCTATCTATCTATTAATATATATATCTATCTATCTATCTATTTATTATATCATATCTACTCTGATCTATCATCTAATTTATCTATCTTACTATCTATCTATCTATCTATCTATTCTATCATATCTATCCTATCTATCTATCTTATCTATCTATCTATTCTATCTTATCTATCTTGTCCGAGGTCGTATCTGTGATCTCGTCGGCATTAGGTTCGTGAGGGGGTTGTGGGGTGGGGGGGGGCGGCGGGGTGTTTGTCTATCCTTGTATTGACAGCATGAGTATGTTCGGGGGGGGGGGGGGGGTGGGGGTGGGGGGGGGGGTGTGGGGTGGGCGGGGTGGGTGGTGGGGGGTGCTGGGCGTGGTGCGGGCCCGTCTGGCCGTGGGGGGGGGGGGGGGGGGCGCGGGGGGTGGTCGGGGGGGGCATATCTGATTGCTAGTGTTAGTCTATCTTGTATCGTATCGTATCTGAATCTTATCTAGTCTGAATGCGTATCTAGGTGCTATGGCGTATCTATCTATCTACTGATCTATCTACTCTTCTATCGTATCTATTCTATCTATTATCTAGCTCTACTATCCTAGTTTATTTATCAGATCTATCTATCTATCTTATCTATCTACTTATCTATCTCATCTATGCTATCTAATCTCATCTATCTATCTATCTATCTAATCTATCTATCTATGCTATCTATCTATGCTATCTATCTATCTATCTATCTAGTCTAGTCTATCTATCTACTATGCTATCTATCTATCTATCTATCTATCTATCTATCTATATATATATCTATCTATCTATTATCTATCAATCATCTACTCAATCTATCTATCTACCTACCTAATCTATCTATCTATCTAATCTATCTATCTATCTTTCATCTATCTAATCTATCTCATCTATCTGTCTATCTGGCTATCTATCTATCTATCTATCTTTATCCTATTCTATTTAGTCTACTTCCTATCTATCTGTGTATATGTGTGTATATGTGTGTATATATATGTGTGTGCACATTCACAGTATAAATCTATTATAGTTGCGCGTGATCTTTTTTCCTCTGCTTCATCTTCTCTCTCTCTCTTTTCTCTCTCAGTATCTCTCTCTCTCTCTCTCCTCGTTCGCACTCTGTAAACGCACGGCTATTGAAGTGGGGTGGCTCTGGGAGTGAACGGACACACACACACACCGTCAGACAGTGCTAGCATAATGAACAATGTCACCATTCCAGGGTTTAGACTTTAGAGCAATCTTGAGACCGTCACGGGTAGAGAGAGAGAGAGAGTATTCGTGAAAGAAGTGCAGTGATTATTCAGTGATATCGCAGCGGTTACACGGTAATCCATGCCTCCTCGTGCTGCACTACTCACCGCTCACAGACCATCTAACCGATACATTTCCTGTCAGTTAGGTAGGATGCGCTCATGTGCTGAAGTGCTGAAGGGGTCTAAATGTCAATGCATCGCGTGTCTAATCTCACCAGCCCTCTACTGTGACGCTGCACCGTAAGAGATGCAAATTTGGATTTAATAGAAAAGAGTCCCTGAGTTAAAAACATCATACGGCAAAAAGTCCCAAAGATATGAACATCATTCTGGGAAGAGTCCCAAAGATATGAACATCATTTGGGGAAGAATCCCAAAGATATAAAGATCATTCGGAGAAGAGTCCCAAAGATATGAAGATCATTCTGGGAAGAGTCCCAAAGGTATGAACATCATTCGGGGAAGAGTCCCAAAGATATGAAGATCATTCGGGGAAGAGTCCCAAAAATATGAAGATCATTCGGGGAAAAGTCCCAAAGATATGAACATCATTCGGGGAAGAGTCCCAAAGATATGAAGATCATTCTGGGAAGTGTCGCAAAGATATGAAAATCATTCGGGGAAGAGTCCCAAAAATATGAACATCACTCTAGGAAGAGTCCCAGGGTTCCCAGAACCCAGATTCTCAGAGTTGACTCACGAACACACGCGTGAACTTGCCGGCGTACGTACGAACATAATTGGTTCAAAAAATTCTATTCGTTCTTGAAATCGTCCGGAACTAGAAAATCTCGACTTGATATCCGACGAGTGAGGGAATTGCGTGGGCTTTTGTTCGTGTAACGCGCGGTTTGAGGGTTGCGGTCTATTTATACGCTGTTTACCGACTACACAGTAAGTGGTGGAAATTGCCTCTAGCCTTGTTCGAACTTTTACTTAAATATTATTTAATGGGTTTCCATTGCGCTAAAACTCCACTTCCTTACAAAAATCAATTTTGTGTGTGTGTGTGTGCAGTGATTATATATACAGTGAATATAATAAGCGAGAAACACACGGAGTAACACATTGCTAGTATGAAATTCCATCATAACAATAGTTTATATGAATACTCGAGAATCTAGCCTTATCTATTTTCAGTTTAGTGTATATCTTTACAAAGTATTTATACCAGATCATTGTTTAATAATACGTACAATGAAAATACATGTCTTGCAACATTACATAGTAACAACACCCATACTCCACAAATTAGAACCAATAAATAGTTACTACCGTTGACTGTCACTCACGTCGCGACACCGTTCATTCTCGCACGACTTGCCCGAGCGGCGAACATCTAGCACGCAAGACTACGTGTTGCTCGGCGCGTACTCGCGCTGCATGCTCTGCCGTTGGCTGCAGTCCGGTTACCGAGCGTCCGGATGCCGGGTGACAAGAGGCTGCGATGAGTGTGACCGATGACATCAAGAAAAGAAATTCCTGTCTCGGCATCACACCCCGGTGGCCGGCAGGAGCACACTGCATGCTCGTACATCTACTATGTACGGTGCGACGCTACTTCGCTTTCGCTGCACATATTCTAACAACCAGGGTGACCGGTGCGAGAATTGCTCTGGTTATTCCATCACCACGCGTATCTATTATCGGATACGCAATATTTTCTTAATCCCATAGTTGTTGGATATAAAAATATAGGCGTGCCGCTAGCGTGTCGTAGCTGTTGAGGTTATAGACCCCGTATACGTTAAAAACAAACAATTCATCGTACGGGAAGCAGTGCAGAAGAGAAAACCGCCGCCGTGAAAAAAACCACCAACGGGGTGATATTTCGGCTCCGCCGTAGATGAAACCAGATCTCGTTGTTTGTTCAATATTAAATTTTGTAGATGTACACTCTGGTATGCAAGTAAACTCGCATCGACCCTGTCTACGTGCGAAGCCGAATGCAGCATCAGCAGCTTTTTCTTGCGAGCGCGTGTTATCATGTAGATGCGACGGTGTAGCCAATTAATGTTGATTTACTCGCGGAAAACGCGTGCGTGCGCGCACGATCGTACACCGCATCCTTTTGATCGCGTACGTGCGCGTGTGTGCGTACGCCTACTGCGTATCAGAAGTGTCATGCGGTGTGCGTGTGCAAACTCCGATGTGTGTGCTGGTGTCTACGCGTGTGTGTACGTGCGTGCGTGCGTGCATGTGTCCCAGCTTGCGTATGCAAGCATACATTGCGTGAACGTATGAACGTGAGTAGGCGCGCGCGTGTGCATATATATGTAAATAAATAAATAAATATATATATATATTTGTGTGTGTGTGTGTGTGTGTGTGTGTGTGCGCGCGCGCGCGTGTGTGTGCGTATGCGCTCGCGTGCGCGTGTGTGTGCGTAGGTGCTCGCGCGCGCGTGTGTGTGTGCGTAGGTGCTCGCGCGTGTGTGTGTGCGTAGGTGCGCGCGTGTGTGTGTGTGCGTGGATGCTCGCGCGTGTGTGTGTGTGTGTGTGCGCGTTGGGTCGAAGAAACCAAATTAGTCTTACGTTAGTCATTACATTAACCGCCCCCCCTTCCCCACTCGTAAACCGCGTTGACAGAAAACATCGCAAAGTTTTCTAATAAGCTCGAGCTTGAGAATGCTGTACTCTGTCAAACGCCCCTCCGTAACAATTAACATTTAGTCGTAAGTGTTTATCTTAGCATGTAACATTAGCATTAACTTTAAACGATGTTCTGTACCACCCACGGCCCCCATGCATTGATACAAAATTCTTCAGCTGTAATCTGGCGGCGGATATACGTGACAGTGCGACGGCGGGTTATTAACAGACATAAAAAGGCGCGTGAGAACAAGTATAAGATGTCACCGATGTGTAAACAAGTAATAGACGCTTCCGAGCATTTTTCTCTCAGAGATCCTTAAGAAAGTAATCAATAAAGGCTCAGAACAGCAGGAAATGCAACGCATATGCTCACCTACGCTCATTATGCTGCGTCTCGCTCCCTCATCGCCACACAAACAAACCCACCCACCACACAACACACGCACGCACGCACCCGCACGCACGCACGGACCACACACATGCACACACACACACACTACCATGGTGGCACACGACGCACATACGGCCCCGGCTGCGCAATACACACCATCGTCAGACAGCGCTAGCATAATGAACAATGTCACCCATTCCGGGTTTAGACTCTATAGCAATCCTTGAGACCGTCACGGATAGAGAGAGAGAGAGAAGAGTAATTCGTCGAAAGAAGTGCAGTCCGATAATCAGTGAAATCGCAGCGGTTACACGCGTAATCCATGCTCTCCTGCGCTGCATACCTCACCGCTCACAGACCATCTAGCCGATACATTTCCTGTCAGTTAGGATAGATGCGCTACATGTGCTGAAGTGCTGAAGGGTCATAATGTCAATGCATCGCGTGTCAACTTCACACAGCCCCTACTGTGAACGCTGCACCGTAAGAGATCGCGAAATTGGATTTAATAGAAAAAGAGTCGCCAAAGAATTATGAACACTCATTCGGGAAGAGGTGCCCAAAGATATGAACATCATTGGGGAAGAGTCCAAAGATAATGAACATCGATTTGGGGAAGAGTCCCAAAAGATATGAACATCCATTTGGGGAAAGAGTTCCCAAAGATATGAACATCATTCGAGGAAGAGTCGACAAAGATATGAACCTCATTCTGGAAGTGTCGCAAAGGATATGAAAAATCATTCGTGGAAGAGTCCCAAAAATATAACCATCACTCTAGGAAGAGTCCAGGGTTCCCAGAACCCAAGATTCCTCAGAGTTGACTCACGACACAGGCGTGAACTTGCGGCGTACGTAACGAACATAATTGGTTCAAAAAATCTAAATTTCGTTCTGAAATCGTCCGAACTAGAAAATATCGACATTGATATCCGACCGATGAAGGGAATTGCGTGGCTTTTGTTCGTGTAACTCCGCGTTGAGGGTTGGCGGTCTAATTTATACGCTGTTTACCGACTACACATAAGTGGTGGAAATTGCCCCTTAGCCTTGTTCGAACTTTTACTTATATTATTTAATGGTTTCCATTGCCTAAACTATCCGACTTCCTTACAAAAATCAAATTTTGTGTAGTGGTGTGTGCAGTGATTATATATACAGTGAATATAATAGCGAGAAAGCACACGGAATAATCTACCATTGCTTAGTAATGAAATTCCACTCATAACAGATAAGTTTTTAATATAATACTCGTAGAATCTAGCCTTATCTATTTTCATTAGTGTATACTTTACCAAAGTGATTTCATACCAGACCATGTTTAATAATACGTACAATGAAAATACATGTCTTGCAACATACATAGTAACAACACGCCATACTCACAAATTAGAACCAATAAATAGTTAGATAAAAAAGTAAACATTTAAAATAAACGTGATATTTACCAACTCGGAGCAAGAGGCGCTCAAATTATAGCGAGTATTGAACTATACTAAATAATAATAATAATAATAATAATAATAATAATAATAATAATAATTATTATTATTATATCATTATTACCATTCTTATTATTATTAATGATTATAAGAACATAATAATCATCTCCATATTATTTCGTATTTATTACACTCTGCAATATTGTATAGAAGAACGCTGTCAGCACAATTACGGCATATTGCACGACCGGTTCACGCATGCTCATTATATTACCTGCCAATGAAAAATGCTGTAGCGTGAAATTATTAGCAAAACGCAATCGTAGAGCAGCAGTATGTGTGGTGTGAGTTAATGAGAGGTTATTACTCATAAAGTACCATCCCCATCCAGCTCCAGCCGTCTCCGTTCCACTCCATCATCGTTGCACTCGCAAAATAATTGCCGCAACTAGAATACATTTATATGCGAGAGTACACACACATATTATACTACCATACACAGGCACGCGCGAGCGCCCCCGGCAGTACGCCGCTCGCCATGCACCACGCGAGCACGCCCAACACAGCACGCGCTCACCGGGGCAGGCCGCCGCACGCAATCATACACGTTTAAATTTCACCTTTCATCTATGTCTTTGCTGGTGTCTGTATGCTTTATGTCACGTATGTCTCTCTCTCTCTCTCTATATACTATATAATACAGACATGTAGCGTGTCAAAAACATATAGTATATATATATATTGAGAGCTCATAATATATATATATATATATATATATATATAACATATATATATAGGAGCGATATAGATATAAAAATAGATAAATAAGATAGAAATATATGCTAGCTAGAGTAAACAGCGCCGAGATCCCGAGGCGCTAGCCGAGGATTGACACTTTGTTATTCCCAATCACAGTCCACGCCCGCACTTATGAACCAAAATTTGTGAGTACAATATCTATTCGGACACGGAATCGCCGATCTCAGGAACCTAGGTGCATCTGCTAGGCATAGAACGGTTTCATACGAATAGAGTTTGCCCAAATACGTATAACACGCCGCTGTTTTGCGCACAGTGCCAAGTTCTTTCTTTCAATTTCGCATATCTGTAGGCACATAAGCTCCCGCCTATTTGATTGATTGCATGAAATGGGGCGTCAACGACGGTGAGCCTGGACTCTGTAACCTACTGCAAGCCCGTTGGACTTTTCGTAAAATAAATGAAATGCCCGCCGATGCAATTCGCACAAAAGAGAAGAAAATTCTGAGCATTTTCACTGCGCTATCGCAAAGTCAACGAGCGCGTCATTCAGTAAACATTTGTTGTATTCCATAATTTGCCACTCTTGCTTCTATATATGATTTCCACAATTTTGCTCATTGCCATAAAATTTGATACGTAATCACGCTAATGTGATTAAGTTGTTTTCAAAGCGGCACAAGCCTGTCTGCATAATGGCTTCGAGTCAGTAGGTCATTCACATCACGCAAGGCAGGTGTGCGTAACGGTTCTTTGTGCTGGCACATTGCTAGGCAGCGCGAGCTATCGCGTAGACGTTTGTGGTCCAGCTCCAGCCCGCCTGAGCTGTGAGGCCGTGTTTAAGGTTGTAACCTGTTGTTTGAGTTTATTTAACTCAGACATTAAACCGTATAACAATAAATGTTATAGTTCTACGACGGAGACATAACAATAATGATTTTTATTTAATAATAATTTCATAATAATTAATAAGCATATTTTCAGATTCGGACTCGCATATGCATAGCGTTATAACCTCCCTATATTAAATCCCCTCAGGTATGAATATTTGTGAATATTTTTATTACTTGTTGCCTATATAATCACCTCGATGCCCTTTCTTGTTTGGATTTATATAAAACTATTAAATATTTGTTTTGTTCATATATTAAATTCTTAAAATCTTTTTGATTCAGCCTAATCTGGGGCTAAACCGACCAGGCTCCCGACTGTTACCGTCGTAGGAACAGTAAGCCAATGTAGTTGTTAAGTCGAGAATATGGAACTTGCTGCTAATCTCGAGCATAGACTGAGCGATTTTTTTAATTAGTTAATATAAGCCTCCTAATTTCCTAGATATGTCCATTATAATCATGTGTGCACTTCTAAAAAGCAGACCATGCCCGCTGACCGCTGTGGAGTACTGCGCCGGGCCTCACATTTGGCGCACGTCGCGACCTGGCGGACAGGCGGCTTCATTACTTGAAATCCCCGCGGTCGGCGTGCGCATATCCGCGAACTGGCGCGTCTCATCCGCGCGCAGCGCTTAGGATCAACAGCAAAGCATGTGCCACGCAATCTGTTAACATGTCTCTACTGGATAGCTAGATGGATCAGTGATAGATTGAAGTTAGATAGATGAATAGATAGATAATTGTTGATAGAATAGATAGATAGATAGATAGATAGACTAGATAGATTAGATAGATAGATGATAAGATAGATAGATTAGATAGATAAAAGCTAAATAGATAGATGACTAATTAAAGTAGAATAGATAGAATAGATAGATGATAGATAGATCGTCTATAATACTTAATACCAAGTTCATGTTTCTATGTTGAATATAAGCTGAAATATGAAGGATACTAGTAATAGATTCTAATGGCGGCCATTTTGATATTCAAGATAGCAGCCAGATACCATGTCGATGGAGATGGGTCTCAGATTTCATACGCATATACATTCTTAAGCTGTGTGCCAATTTTCATGCTTTTATCAAAAAGTGCACAATTCATCTGATATATATGACTCGGAGTCGCTGCACGATTACTTTATATCACGCCAGGTGTCGCCCGCCCACAGCTTGCGCTCTGGTTTGCGCATCCAGCGTAAAAACACCGCGCATCAAGAACATATGATTTTCCAAAGTTAGCCGTCAATAGGTCTTATATATCAATGGTGCTTACCTGAAAAATTAGGGCTCAAAGGTCGTAAATAGGTTCTTAAATTGTTTCGCTCACTTTAAATATGTAACAGCTATACTTGATACAAATATGTGTTAAAATTTTCTTACAAAGGACTGCAATGTTTTGCTAAATTAATACCTCGATGATGGCACAGTGTAAGTTTTCAGTGCTTACATACTGTATATGATACAGTATAGTATTCGCAAGAGAAATTAAACAACAGCCACAAAATGGAGAGAGAAAAAAATTGAAAAAAAACATGGAAAGTAAGATACCCCATACTTTAAAATCTAGCCAAAAACAGGTTCTCTATGTAAAGGGGTCTAAATGGGAAATTTAGGCCTAACATGTCTTAAAAATCTATGTTTTATAACGCGGGTTTTTTTAACGACGCCTATACTTTCCGCTTTGCTATGATTTATGACTATGATTTATGACTAGCCAATCCGTCTCTATTAAAAATTTGCTCGATTAGGCTAGCAACTCCTGTTCTCTGTTCAATTGCTGTGAATTATGGCCTGATACACAGTGAATATCCTTCCTGTAATTCAAGTACGTAGTCGATAATAAATTATCGCGCTGTGTCATCTGTATAGGACAAGATTACGCGAATGTTTGGCGACGTTCGCCAAAGTCAAGCTAAATCATTTGGCTATACGCCGCGCAACCGGCTCGCAGCCTAATCAACAATGCCAGTTGCCTCACCTCACTGTGTATGAAGACAGAATATACGACCATGCTTAGCCAGCCGCTGTGCTGCTACGTTGCGTGGCGTTGGCGTGCCATCCAACGGGCGTGGTGTGTGTAATTGTGTGTGTGTGTGTGTGTGTGTGCTGCCGTGCGTCGCGTGGGCAATGCGTGCGTGCGTTGGGCGTGCGTGCGTGTCGTGCCGTGCATGTGTGTGTAGCGTGCGTGCGTGCGTTGCGTGCGTGCCGTGCGTGCGTTTAGCGTGCGTGGTGCGATTCGTGGTTTTGCGCCTGTGCGTGCCATGCGTGCGTGCGTGTGACGTGTGTGTTACGGTGCGTTGTACGTATGCGTGTGTTGCGTGTGTGCGTGCATGGTGTGTGAATCGCGTGCGTGTCGTTCGTGCTGTGGCGTTGGTGCGTGTGCGTGTGCGTGTGCGTTCGTGGCGTTTGCGTGTGCGTGCGTGCGGCGTGTGCGTGTGCGTGTCGGTGTGCGTGGCGTGTGACGTGCGACGTGGCGGTGTGCGGGCGCGTGTCGCGCTGTGTGTGGTGTGTGTGTGTTGTGTGTGTGGTGGTGTGTGGTAGTCAAATAACAACTTAAATTTGTACATGAATATTGGTATGCTATAATCATCATGACCAGGAAGTGATATAATAGAGTTCTCTCTATTAATTCGACCCATGATATCGATGAAGTCTTACCGCATTATGCCTGTACATCAGCGAGTATAAAGCCTGTATTTAATACTCTATAATTGCATTTGTCACGAAGCACATCTGTCGGCGCCATCTGTCGGCGAATATATATTTTATAATTGTTACGCCAGTTAATATAAATGTGGGCACCATTACGTCGTG
>NW_014577471.1:216588-222261 GCF_000485595.1 Priapulus caudatus
CGTAGGCGTGCTCGCGTAGTGTGTGGTGGTCGTTAGGTGCGCGCGCTGGTGGTGCCCGCCACAGTGTGGTAGGTGCTCGGCGTGCGCGCGTGTAGTGTGGTGTGTTGTGCGTACGGTGCTCGCCGCGCGCGCGTGTGTGTGTGGTAGTGTGCGCGCGTGCGAGGATGCACACTGTGGCTGTGCTGTGGGTAGGTGCTCGCGGCGTACCCCGGTGCTCCATACTCTGTGTGTGTGTGCGTAGGTATACTCACCGCCGCGGCGCGTGTGTGTGGCGTCGTAGGTGCTCGCGCACGTGTGTGGTGCGTAGGTGCTGCGCGCGCGTGTGTTGTGTCGTAGAATCGTGCCGGCGTGGTGTATCCCCCTCTCGGCCCAGCCGCTCGGACAGGTGTTAGCGTGTGTAGGTCGGCGCGCGCGTGTGGTGTGTGCGTGGGTGCGCGCCTGCGCATGTGTGGTTCGTGCGGTAGGCTGCTTGCGCGCTGTGCGAGCTCCTGTGGTCTGGCTAGGTGCTCACGGCCGCGCCGTCAGTAACGGCCTGTTTGTGCGTGCGTAGGTGCTCGCGCGTGTCGTGCGGTCCGCGCGGTTGTGCGTTTAGTGCCGCGCCGTGTGTTGCGTGTGTAGCCGTGGCAGGCGCGGCGTGTGTGTGCGTGGGTGCTCGCGTGCGCGTGTGCTGTGTGCGTAGGTGCTCACGCGCCGCGTGTGTGTGCGTAGAGTATGCTCACGCGCGCGGGTGTCTTGTGCGTAGGTCTCGCGCGCGTTGTATTGTGCGTAGATGCTCACGGCGCGGCGTGTGTGTGTGTGCTAGTGCTCACGCTCTGCGCGTGTGTCGTGCGTAGATGCTCACGCGCGCGTGTCTGCCGTAGGTGTCGCGGCGCGGTAGTGTTGTGTGGGCGTAGGTTTGCTCACGCGTGTGTGTGTGCTGCGGCAGGTACTACACGCGTGGTGTGCTGTCGTGGTGCTGTAGGTGCCTCGCCGAAAGCGCGGCGTGTGTGTAGGTGCTCGCGTCCGGTGTGTGTGTTGTGCGTAGGTGCTCCACGCCGCGCCGGTGTGATGTGCAGTAGCGTGCTCGACGCGTCGTGTGTGTTGTGCGTGCAGCGTACTCACGCGTGCTGGTGTGTTGTGCGTAGGTCGCTCCGCGCGCGGCTGTGTGTGGTGTAGGTGCTCGCGCGGTGGTGGTGTGATCGCGTAACGGTGCTCACGCGGCGTGGGTGGCGGGGGGTAGCTGGGTAAGTCAACACCATACAGGTCGAGTAGCGGCAGCCGACGTGAGTTCGATAATGCGCCTGTATCCGTCGCTGTTTCACGACCCGCACCGCGACAAGGAACAGCAACGACGAGGGGCAGTGACGTACGCACTGCGTAAGTTTCCCCGCACACAACATCTAATAGGAGAAACAGTGATGGGCCGCGACTGTGACGATGTCGGATATGTGACGTCACGCGCCGACGTGACGTCAGCGGTTCACTTCGACACTCTGTCCGGAAGCTAGAGGAAAAAGCTAGGCGAGGATGGCTGAGGGCAGATGCTGGGGGGAGGATGCTGGGGAGGATGCTTTAGGCGAGATGCTGTGGGGAGCGACGCTAGGTAAGCGTGCGGGGGCAGAATGCATGGCTTGATCGTAACCACTATTATACCCTAAGCTGACTGAACATCCAACTGATCAATCTATTCCAATCAACGGAACCTGTCACGTTTGGGCGACGCACAGTCCGGTGCTCATAATTATGATATCGCGTCGAAGGCAGGCCGAGACAAAGTAGAGAAAGCAGAGAAAGTAAGTAAAGAAAGAAAGAAAGAGAGAGAAAGAGTAACTGAGAGGAGAGAGAGAGAGAAGAAATGAGGAACGAAAGGAAAGAGAGTAAGCAACAGCAGAGAAAGAGAGATGAGAGGGCGAGAAAGAAGAGAGAGCAGCGTGAAAGAGAGAGAGAGAGACCGAAATGAGCACTGGGAGATGAGAGAGAGAGAGAGAGGGAGAGAGAGAGAGATGAGAGAGCCGATGGTACTGTATAGACGGTATAATGAGAGTAGAGAGGAGAGCTAGGGCGAGAGAAGTTGGTTTAAGGTGTGAGTGAGCACGACAGCATCACACACACCACACACACAGCACACACACAAGCAGTCACACACTCACACCACCACACACACACACACACACACACAACGCACAGCCACAACACAGCATTACGCACGCGTTCCGCGCCGCCATACACCACACACACACATCACACACACACCACACACACACATACTACTACAGACACACCAACACGCACACGCACACACATACGAGACACAGATCACACTACACGCGCGCGCTCAGCACAACACACCACACACCACACACACACAGCACACACACTTCACGCACTCACAGCACACAGATGGAGAGAGAGAGAGAGAGGAGAGCAGAAAAAAAGAAAAGCGGGAGCGGAGAGAAAGCGAGAGAAAGCAGGGAGTGGGGTGGAGAGTAGGCAGTGAGAAAGATAACTGAAGGAGGAAGAGTGAATGAATCTATCCATCTGTCTACTCAATCTATCTATTCATCTTATCTATCTATCTATCTATCATAGTCTATCTATCTTATCTAGTCTATCTATCTATCTATCGCTATTATCTTATCTATCTATCATCTATCGTATCTATCTATCTATCTAATTTATCTTATATCTATCTATCTAATCTCATTCTATTCTTCATCTATTTAATCTTAATCTATCTATTATCTATCTAATCTATCTATCTATCTTATCTATCTATCCTATTTATCTATTTCCTATCTATTAAATCTTCTATCTATCTATCTATATCTATCTATCTATCTATCTATCCTATCTTCTTCTATCTTATCTATCCATATCTATCTATCTATTAATATATATATCTATCTATCTATCTATTTATTATATCATATCTACTCTGATCTATCATCTAATTTATCTATCTTACTATCTATCTATCTATCTATCTATTCTATCATATCTATCCTATCTATCTATCTTATCTATCTATCTATTCTATCTTATCTATCTTGTCCGAGGTCGTATCTGTGATCTCGTCGGCATTAGGTTCGTGAGGGGGTTGTGGGGTG
The DNA here is from genome assembly GCF_000485595.1 of Priapulus caudatus. Lineage (NCBI taxonomy): Eukaryota > Metazoa > Priapulida > Priapulimorpha > Priapulimorphida > Priapulidae > Priapulus > Priapulus caudatus. Next base: position 219,675 of record NW_014577471.1, read on the forward strand.
GGGGGGGGCGGCGGGGTGTTTGTCTATCCTTGTATTGACAGCATGAGTATGTTCGGGGGGGGGGGGGGGGTGGGGGTGGGGGGGGGGGTGTGGGGTGGGCGGGGTGGGTGGTGGGGGGTGCTGGGCGTGGTGCGGGCCCGTCTGGCCGTGGGGGGGGGGGGGGGGGGCGCGGGGGGTGGTCGGGGGGGGCATATCTGATTGCTAGTGTTAGTCTATCTTGTATCGTATCGTATCTGAATCTTATCTAGTCTGAATGCGTATCTAGGTGCTATGGCGTATCTATCTATCTACTGATCTATCTACTCTTCTATCGTATCTATTCTATCTATTATCTAGCTCTACTATCCTAGTTTATTTATCAGATCTATCTATCTATCTTATCTATCTACTTATCTATCTCATCTATGCTATCTAATCTCATCTATCTATCTATCTATCTAATCTATCTATCTATGCTATCTATCTATGCTATCTATCTATCTATCTATCTAGTCTAGTCTATCTATCTACTATGCTATCTATCTATCTATCTATCTATCTATCTATCTATATATATATCTATCTATCTATTATCTATCAATCATCTACTCAATCTATCTATCTACCTACCTAATCTATCTATCTATCTAATCTATCTATCTATCTTTCATCTATCTAATCTATCTCATCTATCTGTCTATCTGGCTATCTATCTATCTATCTATCTTTATCCTATTCTATTTAGTCTACTTCCTATCTATCTGTGTATATGTGTGTATATGTGTGTATATATATGTGTGTGCACATTCACAGTATAAATCTATTATAGTTGCGCGTGATCTTTTTTCCTCTGCTTCATCTTCTCTCTCTCTCTTTTCTCTCTCAGTATCTCTCTCTCTCTCTCTCCTCGTTCGCACTCTGTAAACGCACGGCTATTGAAGTGGGGTGGCTCTGGGAGTGAACGGTCATATAATACTGCATTATATCATACCCATTATAGATAGTGTGCACTCTATCCATATTAATGGCATCGGGTTTTTCATGTCAAACAACCATGATGCACCATAATTTTAAAACTAGGATTTTAACAAAATAGTATTTCATTCGGCAGATACTGTTCGTGAGCGAACACTGATCTTCCACTAAGCTAACGAAAATATGGTACAACCAGGCAACTATTGATTATTAATGTGACTGTTAAGAATTAATTTGCTCTAGGAATTAAAAGGAATTTCATTACATGAAAATACTGAGGTATCAGAATGCCGATGTATAGAAACCAGACAATATTTTGCTGGCTGATTGAAATGTTAATAGCGACATTTCAGCTGTGAAAACATTCACCTTATAATGATTAAAGTTGGACATTGATTCTAACAAATTTTTCACGTCAATTGCCTCTGCATGCGGCGAATAATGTTATTACAGGCTGAATGCAATCGATTTTCGACAAATTATTACATTTGGAAGATACCTGGCATTCGCAAACACAGCGTACAATCGCTGTGCTACAGAAATTTAGTACTTGATAACTCGTTCTGTATAAAACAATTGTTTCAAGGTACCAACCGAGAGATGGGAGCTACACGACATAACTTGATAACTCTGATCAAACAATTGTTTCGCGTAAATGTCGTCTATTTGCGGACACGTTCATTGTCGAAGCTGTGGAGAGGACTCGTGCATACAACTTGTGATCGCGCGAATGCTTCAACATAAAGAGAATCAAACAGTATGAAAGAAAAAGTGTACGAAGACTAAAGAATTTGATCAAAAGATGATCTATGAACTTTATATCGATAGCTATTTGTACTATATTTATTATTCTGTGTAATGCCCGTTTCGGGCCATAGCCGTTTAGCTGCGCGCACCCACTCAAGCGTAGCGCTTCCCCTGAAATAATCAGCTAGGTCAACACGGGGAGGGGGGGCTAATCTTCCCGAGGCGCAGTCAGCTTGCGTGGATGCTGCGATCGCATTCAGCTGTCAGGACCGCGCGCAGCACGAACACACTGATCGCTCTCCGCTCCTAGGTTCGTCCGACTCTGTTTCTTGTTGATACTGTTACCCGTGCGTATATATATACTATACTATATATTATACTATATATTACTATATATTGCGTATATATTATACCACAGCAGCGTCTCTACGTGGCGGTGGTGTAGCATCTTGGCGGTGGTGTAGACAGTTGTACCTGAACTGTACATGGATACGTGAGCGAGCGAGTGAGCGAGAATATTTGGGGAACTACGATCAGTGTGTGCGCCGAACCGTCCCAGAGCGAGGTTGATACTTCCGTGCTCCCGTACTCGCTTGCGTTCGTGCGTGCGTGCGTGCGTGCTAGCTGCAGGAATGGCAGCTTCCGCTAACTCCGAAAGCAAAACATCGTCAACGACTAGTCTGCCGGCAACGAGCGCTCACATCAAGTAAGTATATACTGCATACACAGCACCGCCTGTCTCTCGATCTCTACTCCGTCTCTCTCTTCCTACTCCGTCTCTGTCCCTCTCTCTCCTCTCTACTCCGTCTCTGTCCCTCTCTCTCCTCTCTACTCCGTCTCTGTCCCTCTCTCTCCTCTCTACTCCGTCTCTGTCCCTCTCTCTCCT
>NW_014577471.1:224825-240808 GCF_000485595.1 Priapulus caudatus
GTGTGTGTGTGTGTAGTGTGTGTGTGTGTGTGTGTGTGTGTGTGTGTGTGTGTGTGTGTGTGTGTGTGTGTGTGTGTGTGTGTGTGTGTGTGTGTGTGTGTGTATGTGTGTGTATATATTATATCAAAAGTAAGATAATATAGGATTTTCCTAGGATATTCCTATATTATCTTACTCCTGATTATATCACACACTTCACACACGCAAATTACAAACTAAATGTGATTAATGCCAACCTATAGTTAAGCCATGGGTCAAAGTGCCACACATATATGGAGAAACTCTGCGAAGACTGAGATAACAAATAGGGTAAAATGGTATGCAGTTCAATAGTAAATTGTCATGGAGTTCTTCTTCCCGCTATCTAGTCAATTAGCACCATCTAAGCTACCTAACCCTATCTAGTTATAAAACTATATATAGCACTTCGCTCTGCCACAGTAGCCTTGACAGAGCGAAAGGCTATAGTTCTAAGGCTACATCTAACACCGTTCATCGCTGGTTAACGTCAAAAATTTCTCCTAGTCCAATTGCCTTCCGATAGAACTATAGTGATTGTCATTTTAACTGCGTATGTAAATCTACGGGATAGTATACCGTGTACGTGTGTTGACATTGTTGTATAGTCAGAGGCATTTTAAGTTAGCAATGCGGCTCCGATCTTCGTCGCGTTACCGCACGCATTTATCTTTTTAATTTCATAAAAATAGAGACTACGTCGTGAAGCCTGTACATCGAACCTCAACGTGATGTCAATTCCAATCGAAAGAAGCAAGAATAGTTTGCATATAACGATTTGAAATGAACAGCGGCCGACAATACTTAATAGCTGAGTGCAATGGGGGGGGGGATTGTGATTGAACTCGCTGAAACAAAATTTGTTACTTTGGCAGTATTTCAACGTTCTACGGTGGTCGTATCACTTCTTCGTAATCATAAGAAAATGTTATAGCGGTTTCCTACCTTTGCGAATGCGTGTCTGGCAGTATCCACCAGTGCGGACGCGTTGAAATTACATTTGAACACAAAATTTCGCAGCTGAATTCAATATGGAGGCGAGATCATGAAGACGGAAAACATTGCTTGTACATTTCTAGATGGTAAGCGGGCATCACGTGAGCAAGGAGCTACATATACCTATATATGGTTATGTAGCTCCTTGCACGTGAGGAATCGTTAATTCCCGCTGTTTCCGCTAGGGTACGGGGAACCAAACAAAAACAATGTGTCGTTTATGTATATGTGGGGCTGACGGAGAGGATTTAAACTAGGAATTAATGTAAAGTAATGTGCATTTTGTAGGTTTAATAAATCAACGTTAAATCTGTTTCTAAGACGTTTTTTCAGCGATTCAGATCTTATTAACATTATGTGTGTGCACGCGCGTGCGTGCGTGCGTGCGTGTGTGTGTGTGTGTGCGCGCGCGCGCGCGTGTGTGTGTGTGTGTGTGTGTGTGTGTGTGTGCACGCGTGCACGCGCGTGTGCGTGCATTTGTGCGTGTGCGTGCATTTGTGCGCGCTGTATCTCTGCAACTCTTCCGTGTCGCTATTCAACCTCAATAACAGTTAGATTTTATAGGTCACCAGAGTCGATGCGAACAGTTTTAACTTACATACTAACAGCTATATCTGCTGACGCATCCACGTCTATGGAGGGCAAATGAGAGCACTTACGCAATACCACCGCTGCGATGACATTAAACAATAAAAAAAACACATTAAAATTTAATAAATTAAACAATATTGGGATAGGCGAATTAATAAAAGCAGCGCTCAACTATGTACACGACCCAATGACTCAGCATATGTTTCCGCCGCAGGCAGGTATAAGTGCGTCTGGCGACACCGTCCCCCCCCCCCTATATAACTTTAATTCGACCATGATAACACCACCGATGACACATGCCATGCGCATCCACCATACTAACTGCATTCACCTACTTTGCCTCGAATATCAGGCTGATATCCGCGACTGTAAATTGCTGTGGCTATACCCTACCTGGAATGCTTGCGTTTATCGCTTATAAATTCAGTGTTCACGTACGTAACGTTACGTACGTTCAATACGTACGTTCAATACGTAATTCAATCCCGTATTACGTAAAAAGGGTTCATAGAAAGTAAGGTGAAAGGAACGATTTAATTGATTTTTTGTTTATTACCTATAACACCTGGTCACACTCAGCGTCATAATGGTGATAGTAGCCGCGTTCACACGTAGCAAGAAATCCGGTATTTAGCGTTCACACGAGGCAAAATGCGCGGTCCAAGAAATACGGTATCTAAAGGTAGGGGCACACGAGCGATTTTTACCGCCCGATCGCCGCGAATTTTAAAATCGCTCGAAAAATTTGCCCGTGTGCCCGTGCACGTCGACGCCGATTTTAATCGCCCGTACGAATCGCCCGTATCCAAAATGTTAGATATTTTCGGGCGATTATTTACTGGCAAATTCGCTCGTGTAGCGTGTGCGTGCATTTGTGCGCGCTGTATCTCTGCAAATCTTCCGTGTCGCTATTCAACCTCAATAACAGTTAGGTTTTATAGGTCACCAGAGTCGATGCGAACAGTTTTAACTTACATACTAACAGCTATATCTGCTGACGCATCCACGTCTATGGAGGGCAAATGAGAGCACTTACGCAATACCACCGCTGCGATGACATTAAACAATAAAAAAAACACATTAAAATTTAATAAATTAAACAATATTGGGATAGGCGAATTAATAAAAGCAGCGCTCAACTATGTACACGACCCAATGACTCAGCATATGTTTCCGCCGCAGGCAGGTATAAGTGCGTCTGGCGACACCGTCCCCCCCCCCCTATATAACTTTAATTCGACCATGATAACACCACCGATGACACATGCCATGCGCATCCACCATACTAACTGCATTCACCTACTTTGCCTCGAATATCAGGCTGATATCCGCGACTGTAAATTGCTGTGGCTATACCCTACCTGGAATGCTTGCGTTTATCGCTTATAAATTCAGTGTTCACGTACGTAACGTTACGTACGTTCAATACGTACGTTCAATACGTAATTCAATCCCGTATTACGTAAAAAGGGTTCATAGAAAGTAAGGTGAAAGGAACGATTTAATTGATTTTTTGTTTATTACCTATAACACCTGGTCACACTCAGCGTCATAATGGTGATAGTAGCCGCGTTCACACGTAGCAAGAAATCCGGTATTTAGCGTTCACACGAGGCAAAATGCGCGGTCCAAAAAATACGGTATCTAAAGGTAGGGGCACACGAGCGATTTTTACCGCCCGATCGCCGCGAATTTTAAAATCGCTCGAAAAATTTGCCCGTGTGCCCGTGCACGTCGACGCCGATTTTAATCGCCCGTACGAATCGCCCGTATCCAAAATGTTAGATATTTTCGGGCGATTATTTACTGGCAAATTCGCTCGTGTGCCCGTGTCCGGCGTATTTTGTCGCCCGATCGATTTTTCTAAACCAATCGGACGTGTTGTTGATATCATGTGATGCATCATGTGATCATGTGATTCCGTCGAGTGGCGTACGCGTACGCTCTCAAAATCGCTACGTGTGCCCCTTCGTGATCGGGCGATTAAATTCGCTGGCGATTTTAATCGCCGCGATCGGCGATAAAATACGCTCGTGTGCCCCTAGCATAAACAGATACGGTATTTGATGTAAATACGCGGCTTCCCAGACCCCGAATAATTTGCCGTGCTTGAGAAATACCGGATCTCTTGGACCGCGCATTTCCTCGTGTGAACGCTAAATACTGGATTTCTGAAGCCGCTGATTTTATAGACTGGTCCACGCTCGACAGTTCCAGTGTAACGCGAGTAGAACTGTTGAGCGCAGACCAGTCTACGTATTTTATCGGCAGTTGGTGCACATTGCATTGTTTATTTCGCATTGTTTGCTTGATTGTTTAAAGCAGCTCGCAGCTCGCAAATACCGTATTTCTGGAGCCGCGAATCAGCGTGTGAACGCTCGGCCGCGTATTTGTCTCAGATTCGGTATTTCGCAAATACCGTATTTCTGGAGCCACAAATCAGCGTTTGAACGCTCGGCCGCGTATTTGTCTCAGATTCGGTATTTCGCAAATACCGTATTTCATAAATACGAGGTCTCGTGTGAACGACCTTGATTAAGACCATTTTATGCAGAAAAACGTTAAAGGAACGATTTAATTGATTTTGGTGTCTCTGCAACTTGCCGTGATATGATGCGGCTAACAATTTTTAACTGAGCTATGATCGAGTGACCTTTACGGACAAGGTTGGCGTTCGTTTAGATTGCAGGGGCGTTTGTAGACGACAGTTCTAGTGTACATAGTATATACACCGGACTGTCATAATAATTATATAGACATGACCATATTATGACTCTCCTGACACTCATCACACTGCTATATACTATCCAACGCTATGTGAATGTATATAATGTCACATTAAACGTGAAGATATGTTTGGGGGTGATGCACGGGTATAGTTCCATATGTGACAGCAATTATAGATTAAACAAACCTCTATAGACGCACACATCAATATCACTGGCCTACATTAAGGTTTACCTATAACACCTGGTCGCACTCAGCGTCATATAATGGTGATAATGATTATGACCGTTTTATGCAGAAGCCGATGCCCGCGCGTGTTTCGACCAGCATGGGAATGAAGCCATTTGCGTGGCTGCATATAGCCAGCACGTTCACAGAACCACACGTAATATTCGATTGGAAAAAGAACCTGGGCGCCGTTGTCAGAAACATCGTAAAGTTAATGCTAATGTTAATGCTAAGATAACACTTACGACTAATGTTAATGTACGAGAGGAGCGTTGACAGAAACACACGCAATATTCAATTGAAAAAAAAACCTGTTAATGAAACGAAAATATTCTTCTCAAAGAATCTGTGAACTCATTATGACTCGTCATTGTAACACCACGCGGTTACGGACACTCGCCCACAATACATTACCATAGTTAAAAGTTACTTTACAAGGAGTGTCATAATACAAAGGACATTATTGTGACACTCCTCATCATAGCATAGAATCATAGCAATATTGTGTGGACGCAGCATGACGCAGCATGCAGGAAGATTACATGCAGGACCATGCTGTCACGGACACTCCCAGTAGCGGATATGCTCCACTAATACGTTAAAGAAACAAAAATATTGTCTCTCTAGACAAAAGCTTTTATTAACTCCTGTTACGATTATTATACTTTAACCACTATAGACTAATATTATAACAATACATTTATACTATACTACTATCATAACACACTAGCATCACATTATAATACAATCATACAAGGAGTGACATAAAATAGAGGACTTTATTGTGACACTTCTGATCGCACTATACAATCATAGCGCACGAAATATTCTGTGGACGCATCATGCAGCTGCAAGGCGATTACAGGATCATGACGTCACGGTCACGCCCAGCATTGTAATTTCATCCCTAATACTTTAAAGAAACAAAAATATTGACTCTCTAGACAAAAAGTTTGTATGAACCCGTGTTACCTTTTATTATACAATACTACTATTATACTAATACTATAATATCATAACACCGCGTAAGATTGTTCACAATATATTGCTATATAGCCAACCCCGATATACAAGGCTAAACAAAGGAACCGACTGAAAGTTTCCCATATAGCCAGGTATATATCTGTTATAATATAGAGGCGTCCATGACTGTGATTTTTGCGATGCCAATGCTGCACGTACAGATTTTTCCTGTTCGCAGAAACGCGTGACGCTTACCAAACTCTGCTTCAGGCATGCCAACTACAAGACCATCAGCGCCATCTATGCAGCACTCGTCATCGTCGTCGGCTTCGCTCTATCGTTGTCATCAGGCATCACGGGCAACGTGAACTCGTACGTGCTGGAGGTACGTAACGACGAACGACAGCTCAGTAACCTGAGCTTATATTCACATTAGCGCAGACTTGCGACTTTCGGTTGCTCGTCGCTGCAACCTGCAACCGCATGCGATCGGTCGCACGCTTCACCGTGTGTGCGCATGCAATTAAGCGATTTCGAAGCGATTTCGGAGCGATTGGGAGCAACGAGTTGCTGAAAATCAAATCAGTTTGATTTCTTGCAACACGTTGCAAGCGACGAGAATCGCTACAAGTTGCAGTTGCACGTTCCCGCTGACCTAGCGATTTCACAGCAATTTCGACTGCGATTCTAGAATCGCAGCCGAGTTGCATTAAAAAGTCGCAAGTCAGCGCTATAGGCTACAGACAGGCAACATTTCGTGATTCAGTCGAAGATTGACGGGGATGGGACGCGGGTCCCAGTCTACGTGCGTGGTGTCACGGGACGCGGGAGTACATGGACCGCGTACGATGGCGGACTACATGACGATTTGTTTATTCTCATTAACGATTGTTTATTTTTTTTACGCTTAGTTTGATTTTTCTCCACAATCTGGGAGACAGCTGCTCTCCTTGCCCGCTCCTCAGGTTTCACAGCCATGTGTACGCAAGTGTGCAAATGCCCCGGGCACGCACACTACACCCACACTGTTATCGCACGTATGGGCGGTCACGTTATCACTTAAAAACGCCGCTGTTGTTGCTGCTACTAATGTTGTTGCTGCTGCTAGCGCGGCTGCTGTTGATGTTACTGTTATTGTTGTTGCTGCTGCTGTTGTTGTTGCTGCTGCTGTTGTTGCTGCTGCTGTTGTTGTTGCTGCTGCTGTTGTTGTTGCTGCTGCTGCTGTAGTTGCTGTTGTTGTTGTTGTTGTTGTTGTTGTTATTGTTGTTGTTATTGTTGTTGGTTTTGCTGCTGTTGTTGTCATTGTTTCTGTTGTTGTTATTATTGTTGTTATTGTTGCTGCTGCTGCTGCTGCTAGTGTTGTTTATGCTCCTACTGGCATTGATAGCACGCTTGGTTAATTGTGCGTTATCCCTTGTAAACACTACCGAGGAGCCACGGTGTAGACGTTACCACTGGCTCCTGTAGATTGACTGCATCAGGCTCTCGATCGATCTACACTGTAACATATGCGTGGCGTGTACTGTTGCAGGCCTTCCATCTGTACCTGTACCTCGGAACGATCACCTTCCTTATCTACATCTACACGTTCCTACTGCGAGACAAGAGCCCGGATGCAGCGCCCTCTATTTCCCCCGACGACGGAGACGTCCGCAGCGCCGAGGCGACCCAGCTAAGCGTACTCGGCGCTAGAAATGGCGTGTCCGAGAACGGGAGCTCAGAGAACGGAGAGACGCAGCAGGCAAGCGATGGGGGGGTCAGTAGAAGACGAACGACGGAGGCAAGGCATGCCGGAAGCCTGTATCTGCGTGTCGGAGGCCTGGGTAGGCAAATTAATTACTGTAAATTATTAATATGTTAACTATGTTACTACGTTTTTTTTACGTTTTATTTATTTGTTAGTAACATTATATTATTATAATGATATATATCATTATATTATATTAACATATTATATTATATTATTAACATTATATAATAATGTTAACATATTAATTAACGTGCTCCCCGTCGAGCTTCAATCTAAATGAACCACAAAGGAGCGTGGATTGAATAGAGGATGAGGATCGTGGGGTAATCCAGTAGTTGTGAGTGTACATTATTGCGTGCATGTAGACATTAGTGTAATAGAAACTATACGTGCTATGACTCCATGATAGGTGCGGATGCATGGCGCGCTGGTGTGGTGGTGCGCTTCTAACAAACGCTCTTCTATACACACACACACACGCGCGCGCGCGCACACACACACGCACACACACACACACACACACACACACACACACACACACGCACAGCGCGACACACCGACACACGTCGCGACGACGAACTAAAACGATAACTTATGCGCATGCCCATTCATGTTTCCTAATCATTCGGGCCCATCCGCTCCATCATACCATCCGCTAATACACCCAGGCCCGATATTTTAGCGGACATGCGCCAATCGTAGTGCGGCTATACGTGTTTCAGCAATAATCGACGCTTAGGATCTTGGCTTGTTGTGGTGGTAGCAGAATAGGGCGCTCGTTCGGTGATCAGGCTCTGGGTACGCGCGAGATGCGTGCAGTCGGTTGTATCGCAGCACTTGAGCTCGCTCGCTGCTGCTGGGCTGCTGTTGCTGCTGCTGCACAGATTCTCGTCTAAGTCCATCTGCGATCGCCCGCGACTCTCTCTCACCATACCTCTGACCCTTAATGGTGTTACGTTTTCACGCTAACCAGCTACTCATGCGCCTCACATCACCGTTTTTTCCTCGCGATTTGATCCCCGCATTCGTTCCCATTGTTCACAACCAGCGTCCCCGCGCGAAGCGAAGCCCGTCGGAGTGAACCATTACGTAGGCTCTCTCTCTCAGTTCGCAGGCGCTTCTCGTCCCTCTGCATCGCTCTCTCATCTCATCGGCGCGCTCTCTCCCTCTGCTCTCCTCTCATCCTCTCTCATCTCTCTCGCTCTCTCGTTCTCTGCTCTTCGCTTCGCTCTCACCTCTCGGCCTCTCGCTCTCTGCTCGTCGGCCAGCTCGGCGCGCCTCTCTCTCCCATCTCTCTCTCTCGCGCGCAGCGCTCTCTCTGCTCGCTCTGCTTACCAGTCTCTCTCTCTGCGGTTTGAATAGCGGCTTAATGAAAAACCTGAATAACAGCTTTTCAGCGACGTGATTGCGGTCTCGAATGTCGCGATGATGGGAAGGCGTAATAGAGCTGGTATAGCGGTAATATAGGTATAGAGGCTGTAGTAGGCGTATAGAGCTGTAATAGCGTATATAGGCGTTATAGAGTGCCGAATTGACTTCACCATGGATTAGCTCGCAGATCCAGTACAAAAAATCAGCGAAGATAGCCGCACGACCCCCCCCCCAACGTCAGACACCTGCCATTCGCGCTGACACAACGACACACAAGCACCACCTCACACGCACGGACCACACCAACCCCGCAGCACACACACACACACACTCGAGCACAAGGACACCACGAAGAGCGGGTCGATCGAAGCAGGGTAGGACAGAAGAACAAGGCGGCGTAGGTAAACGTGAGACGAACACTACAGGCCAGGTGAAGCGGCGAAGCATGGACGGCGGTCACGCGACACACCCACACAACACAGCAACACCACACGACATACACATTACACCACGATGAGCACACACACACACAGCACACACAACACACACAACCACACACACACACATATAGTAATATATTATATACAATATATATGACGTTAGCAACAACCAAGAATACACCTACACTGAAATTAATTCAGTTAATGTTCATACACAGGCGGATGGACGTGTTGGATTATATGCCACGCACATGCAGGCACGTTTTCAATTTAAAATGTTATACAGGAAATATGCAATAGCACTGGCTCTCATGAGCTGCATCTCTCATGAGCACCTCTCCAGGTTCATGCTCTCTCTCATCCACACGCTCGTAAGTAATCATTAGACATATCATAAAATCGTTTAGTTTGAAGTGCGCCGAATGACGAGTGGAGATTAAAAAAACAAAATATGCAGGGTAAACAATATATCATACACAATCTATTGTTCTATACCGTGAAGAGACGCGTGCAGAGTAATACGCAGGTGAATCAGCGTGTACTTATTATCGAGTGCCTTAAGCGCAGAAAGACGCCGTTTCTTAACTGAAGTTTATACATAGATACATACTTTATTTTCATATTAGAAAGCCGACGGCAGTGGCAGCATAGCATGTTAATGGAATAATGACGCCGAGGACTTTCGTTTTCTAAATATACCTACTAATAAATATATTTGAGAAGATAATTCAAAAATGATTTTGCTGAAGCCGTAGGTTTTGACAGCAGATCTGTGTTTGACTAGTACTGTTTGTAATGGTTGTTTGCTAAATTAGGACTGTCACTCGAAACGTTTATTTAGGGTGGTTTTCTCGAAACTGTTGATTCAGTAAATATTTGGGTACACTTTCGACATTAAAATATTTATATGCTGGTGCAGTATGATGTAAAATAACAGCTACTGTTATACTTAACTAAAGTACTTAATTTGGCATTTTTCAATAAGCAACAGTGCTTATTTGCTCTTGGAGAGTAAAGTCCATATGTTTCTCTTTTTAAAGTAAAAAAAACATCTAATAAAATAAGAATAAATAATAATAAAATAATTAATAATAATCAAGATAATAATGACAAGTAGAACACTAAATGAAAAGATACCCTACACTAGAAGACTACCTACTTTAGCAACGTATCAGGACCCCGTGTGCGATATAATCAGGTGTTTGTTTGATAGAAGGAGATGAGACTATGCAAGATGACATTGCAACGTATGTAGTTCACAGTCTACGCATAGTGCTGGCCATCACGGCGACGCTAGGTAGATCGCACGGGGTATGAAAATCCGAGCGTATCGTCTCCCGGGCGTTGCTCATGCACATCAATTTTATCAAAACACGTATTCCAACGTGCCACAGGACGCTAAGGGACGCTAATGATATCTTACAGTAGCCGTCAATAAGGGATGAGGCGTTATCTCGCACATAGACAAATCCATATATATTAAGAGAGTACGACTTTGAGTCAAAATCTATATTAGGTGATAGTTATCTCATGTTTCTCGCCTGGTTACCATTTCGCAGATCGGCTGTTATTAACCGAGGACAGTAAGTGCCTATGACTACGTCACAGGCGCCCTGCCTACGTACACGACACGGTCCACCAGGAGGCAAGGAGCGACGCCAATATATGTATAACAGGAAGCATAGCAGTAGATACCCATATAACACGATGGATATGTTAATATATGAATTAGTCATAGCGGACGCACGCAGCACGCAGGACAATCGTACACACAGAGCAAAGAGATGCGGGGATGTGTAGAACGCGACACGGGAGACCAGGGCCGTCAGGACACGAGAAGAAACAAGGAGACAGAGACCGAGACAGCGAAAAGAGGAAAACACGAGGAGCGGCAAGACAAAGCAGAGGCGAAACTGCCGTACGAGAACCGAAGGGCAGAGCTCAGAGCATGAGGGCGAAGGACGCAGAAAAGTAAGCCGGACAACGGACAGAGGAGGACATAGCACCACAGAAAAGCATGGGAGACCGACTGGAGGGAAAAGCCAAGGGGTAAGAGAACACATAGCAAGCGGAGGAACGATGGATGCGGGCAGTACGCAGTGAAGCAGGGAGGAAAATCGACAAAGGGACGGCGAGTGAACGGAGGACGGAAAGGAAGAGACAAAAAGCAGGAAAAGAGAGGGACGAGTGAGGCACCGCGAGGAGGGAGACGAAAAGGCACACACACCGCCACCAAGAGGACACAAGGGCAAAAGCAGAAAATCACGAGGAGAAAGGACATGGATAGGAGGAAGAAGCGCGCAGAGCAAGAGCGAGGAAAGCACGGCGCGGGCAAGGCGGAAGCAAAAATAGTGCAACCGAACCAGGGACACGAGAGAACGCGGGAGCAGAAGGTCAAAGTAACACCTTGTAGGGGGGAGAGGTGAGAAAAGAGAGAGAGAGCGGTGATAACCAGAGAAAAAAAACGAGGCGCTGCATAAACGCACAAACCACGGTCGGGAAGAAACAGCGAGAAAGCGCAGGCGACGAGCTGGCAGTGCGGACGGAAGCAAGAACACAAGCAGCGAAGAGGCCCGAAGCGCATCGCAGCAGAGGAGGCTGAAGGGAACAAGAGGAAGTGAACCGGAACAGGAACAGCACAGGGGAAGCGAAGATTAAACGCAGAGTAAAGGGGGGCGAGGAAAGTGAGATAGGAGGAGAGTCAGAGCGCGGGCGACCGACAACGAGAGTGGGATGGAACGCAGGCGCAATGACGTACACGTATTAAACGCGCAAACAATCGCATCGTGAAACAAAGAAGCAAGCGTTGCAGTTATATGAAAGTTATCGCCTAAGTTATGAAGATGGATTCAGCATCGAGTGATCCGAGTATTATCACCACCGAAAAAAGACAATCTTGCTGTCCAACACTCAATAAGAGAGGAAAGAGCAAAAGAGGCGGCAGTGCCTCATCTTCCACGCGGGGGGAAGCAGAGTTTAGAATCGAGAGAGAAAAAAAGAACCCAGCGTTCCGTACACTGAGTATGTACTATTATAGTAATAATACGGTCTTGGCAATTTAGATTTAAGATGTCGTATGCGATCGTAAGCGCTATAACTAGTTTTACGAGCTAATAGTAGTGATCGTAATAATTATGTTAATTATAATAATGTTAATCATGTAATGGAATTGCTAATCAATGTAAATGATGTAAATATGTAATGGATGTAAGTGTACAATATGTAATAGGGTGAAATAATGGATGTAATATGTAAATATGTAATTGATTTTATTATGTAATTAGTAAGTATACGTAATACAAACGCCTATATAGTAAGCTACACGAGGCCTGACGCAGTAAACGTCTACAGGCGAGAGTAACGCCCGGCCATGGTGATTGTTGCGATTTCTCATCGCTAGTATGGGTGCAATACCGACACCAGAGTATATCCGCGAAGAAGACGAGGTGCGCGATTCGACTGATGCGCACACGGTTAGCCGGAGAACAAACATAGTGCGTCTGGAATAAAATAGCCCCGGTCGTGGCAAAAGAAACAGGGGTCGAGCGAGAGAGCTTAGCGGAGAGCTGGCAACTGAAATGAGGAAGAACGCTGGCGCGAGAGGTGCTAGAAGTAAGAGTTCAGGAGAGATACCACACTTATCAAGGTGACATCGGCGGCGTAAAATGCTGCGCCGCACACGACTATATAGGATACACAGCTGGCAAGTGCGGTATAAGTGGTCGGCAAATAAAGGAGTCGGGCGGGTATAAGTAATAGTAATAGGCAAAAAATGGTAACTGCATTAATGGTAATACTTCAATATTGAAGTAGCTAAATAAATAATACTTACACTGAGAGTAATAAGAGTCGAATAGTAAATGGTAATTTAAGTAGTAATGAGATAATGGTAATGGTAAATACTTAATAGTCATAGGAGTACATCAGTATCGCCAGGTAATACATAATAGTAAATAGTAATAGGAGAGTAAAATAGTAATAGGCAAATGGTAAATGGCAATGGTAATGGTAAATACAGTTATCGCCCTCGAACTCCGGAAACGAGGAAAGGCGAGCGCGCAAAGTATATCTTGATCTATACGGCATAGAGCTATGATTGTACGCACAACAAAAATTAGACCTGGAGGAAGGAAAATTTTTTGTGGGTGCCGGAATAACTGAAATTGTCGTAGTAGGATAGACTGATCATGATTCGACGGTATAACTAAGATATTGATCCGGATAAATTGATTAGTCGATATAACTGATTGTTCACATAACTGGATGTGTCCGGATGAACATAGATTCAGTTAAGTAAGATAACTAGATTGTTCGTATCAACTGATGTTCTCGACATAACTGATTGTTATGAGTAATAACAAGATATGTTACACACAGATAAACATGAATTGGTCGTGATAACTGATTGAATTACAAAGGACTACACATGATTGTCGGCATAACTGATTGTTCAAATAACACTGATTGTTCGTAATAACTGATTTGTTCAGGAGAATAACATGAATTGTATAACAGTATATAACTGATTGCTACTCGCATCAACGATTGTTCTGACATAAAGCTAGAGATTGTTCGTAATACTGATTGTCTAGGGCACATAAGCTAGAACTATGTTGAGGATCAGGACTGATTGTTCCACAATAAACTAATTGTTCGCAATAACATAATGATGTTGACGCATAACTAATGTTTCACATAACTAATTGTTGTTGAGAATAGCAATGTAGTTGATGTCGTAGTCATGTGTTGACTGAAATTGTAGAAATAGTGATAGTAATATAGCAATAAAGTAATATTAATAGAACAATAATAGTGAGATAGCAAATACTAGACGAGGATTTTAAGACCTAAACACAAAACTCATCTGGAAGTTGCGGCGGCAGGTTCGTGCCTATAAATAATGACAACGCGAATTGAATCACCAACTCCCAATTAATGTAAAAGCGGTGTAAATGGGGAAAGCGAGAACTTTTTAGATGATTATATCGACGATTTAGACGCTCATTGTAAAGGATATTGAACATTACAGGCTTGTATCGTCTTAAAAATCTAAAGGGCAAGCGCGCCCCCCTCCTGCCCCAGAGTTCGAGCACGAGCTACAGAGAAGGGAAGAGCGATTAGTTTTCTCTGGCTGAAACAAGGTGCGTGCCGGCATATACTGGAATTATAATCAGAAACTGACAGTGACGTCATGCGCTCTAATAATGATGCCGTCCATTTGCGTAATGGGGGCTTAATATCATATCACATCGTCAAGTGATGTCAATACGCCTTTCTAGTGACGCTCATGCCGCCTATTCTACGACGTCATCCACTTTTCTAAATAACGTCGTCATTTTCCGCAGAGTTGCCACGTGGAAGACGTGTCATGTTGTGGCGTCAGTGCGCACCCAGGGGGGGCGGCACGCACGTGAGATGGCGATCGTCAAGGTGTGCGGTTACGGCCGAGAAGTTTCTCTTCCGCGTGTCTGAATGCGAGTACAGCCTTGTCGCCGCTGGCCATCATGCTTCTTCATGTGGCAGAACATGGCCGGTCAAGGGACCCGCGATCCTGACAGCAAGTGCGGCGAACGCTGACCGCTGGCGGAGGCGGCTCGCTGCGCAACGGATTCCGCATCGACTTGGTGACAGCAACGGCGCCATACTGGGTACTCGTTCTTCGGCATACTCGTCTATGTCGCATCTGCGGTGAACGGAGCGCTGATCACTGTTCTTTTCATATCAACAAGAAGATTCCAAGCGTCAACAAACTTGTTATATCGCGAGTCGTTTGCTCATCTGAGGTACTTGACAGATGGCCACGCAATCGGGCGTCACAGCTGTCGCCATCTACAGGTAAAGAATCGTGACACGTCGAATATGATCATTTTTGGGGGGTATACAAGATTTACATTTATATTTAGAGATGATATGGCTAAGAGGAGACAGTAGAGGGCGAGAGAGCCCAGACAGAGGTAGCGCACACAGGAGAGAGAGAAAGAAAAGAGCGTAAGAAGAGAGAGAAGAGGAGAAGAGAAGAAGAGAAGAGAGCGAGAGAGAAAGAGAGAGAGAGAGAGAGAGAGAGAGAGAGAGAAGGAAGAGAGAGAGAGAAGCGGAGAGAGAGAGAGCGAGAAGGGGAGACAAGGAGCAGACAGAGATTCGCGCCCCAACGTGAACTAGACGGCCCGTGTTGTGTTTGAGTTATACTGCTCAGACACCGCTGACCAGCGACGCACGCACCACAGGCGAGAGCTGAGCAAGGGTCGGATTCGCAAACAGGCAACGCAGACGCACGCAGCACGACACTTAGCAAGAAGCGTGCGCGCACGACAGGCATCGCGTCCGACCACACAGGCACACGCGTCACCTGCACACAGCGGCGCGGCCCACACACAGCGCACACACACACACTACACGCGACGCACACACACGCACGCTCACACAGACGCCACGCACACACGCTGCAACGCGGCGCCGCGTCCACACACCACACACAACACACTATCTTCCCCCCACACGCGTCCACAGCCATACAGACAGATGATGGGAGAGAGAGAGAGGAGAAAGAGAGAGAGAAGAAAGAGAGAGAGAGGAGAGAGAGAGAGAGAGAAAGTGCGAAAGTAAGAGGTTGCGTGGTTAAGACATAGCATGCACTCCTGCTAGACACGCATTGCGAACGTTCTCCCCGCAGGTTGACGATCGCTACCCTCAGAGAACAGCGTCGAGAAGGAACTCAGACAAACGATGCTGCTCTTCATGCACAGTTCGGGGTGTTCCTGCCCGTACGGCGATATGTTCATCATCGCTACGAAGCCTGACGCTGTGCGAACACCGCCGAGACGACGACTGCTACTTGTTTTCAATAATAGCGCGCGTGTGCTGCAGACACTGTGGCTAGCAGACGATGCTTATTCATTGAT
>NW_014577471.1:240833-243531 GCF_000485595.1 Priapulus caudatus
CCGTGCGTGTGTGTTTGCTTGCTTGTGCGTGTGTGTTTGTTCGTGTTTGTGTGTGTGTGTGTGTGTTCGTGTTTGTGTGTGCGTTTGTTTGTTTGTGTTTGTGTGTGCGCGTACGCGTATATATAATTAATTTTCTTAAAAGCGCATCTTCGATTATCATATAATGAAAGTTAATTGAGAAAACAGCTCCCATGTTACGAAATTTCCCGTTAACATAAACCTTTCAAGGATGCTTTCAAGGAAGTTCCCTTGTTTACACAATATATTTTGTTTATTACTATGCGTTTCCACACACTCGCTGCTCTAACTCTCACCCAATCCATAACACGGTTCTACATCAGCCACGCCAAACTACTTCAGTAGTCTAATGTAATGTAGCGCACATCGTATGTTGTAGCGTCACTAACGACAGACACGGCTAGCGATTTCGGCGTGAGGAGAGCATTGCGTACGACGTCATCCGTATGTAAATGATCACGTGTACTGGTCCACGAACGAAGCGGCAGAGAGTCTTGGGAAATCTTCTTTGAGAATCCGTGGAAGCTTTGTACGACGTGGGTTTCAGGATTTGAGCACGCAAACCTACAAGCAACGCCATTTTGTATATCGCGTGTACAGACGATTCTCGGCTTAATTACACGGGAAAACGTTTGCCTGCTGTTAGATAATTCACTGTGCCTTACGAGACTCCACACGTAACGCTACCTGTTGAGTATTCCGATCCTGTTTTTACCTGATCTCCGGCATGGTGGCAAAAATTACGATTCAAATCTTTAGTAAACGCTGCAGATACGGTTGTCACTAACTCAGATTGTTTTCTCAGATAGCAGGGGCTATATATGATAGCTGGGGAGAGATGGATATACATCTGGGCAATATACCTTGTGTTCCTTCGGTGGAGAGACATGAAAATTACCCTCTAAGTAGAAGATATAGGAGAACGCGCATGCGCACACAACCGCCACTGAGCAGCAAATGTCACATGGAATGTTTGTCTGTTTACTTATGTCTGGTACGTATGATGAATACAGTACTTTATACTTAATAAATACTTAATTTCATCTTTCAATAAGCAACATGCTTATATATTTGTCTTGGAGTAAAGCCCTTAGGTTTCATTTTTTAAGTAAAAAAATTATATAAAATAAATAAATTATAATGAATAGATTAATAATTCAAGATATTAATGAAATAAAACTAATGAAATACTACTAACTCTATTTCCCACGTTCGGCTGTGCGATTTCAGTGTTTGGTGTTGGAGGAATGATCTACAGTACATTGCACGTTGTTGTCTAGCTAAGTGCTGGCTTCGACACTAAATGTCGCCACGTGATCGGCGTCGTCTCGGCTGTCATGCACATCATTTTCACGTTCACTCAGCTCTACTTTATCTTCAGTAGCTCAAAAGTGCGTTTCTCCCATAGAAATCATATAGGTAGACTTTTGTCTCTATATTAATGTATTTCTATGGTTTCTCCCTGTTACCATTTCGCAGTCGGCTGTTTACGGCGTATGCGCTTGACTACGTCACAGGCGCCTGTCTACGTCACGAACGCCAATATATATATATAACAGGCGCATGTATAGATACCATATAACACGATGATATGTTATATTATGTTATCTATAGGCGCACAGACGTCGTACGGGCTCCTGTGTGACCGACACAACGTACTACGTATTAAACGAACCATCGCTCGGAACAAGCACGATGCAGTTATATGAGTTATCCTTAGTTTAGATTCAGCATCGTATCGTATTTCACACGAACAATCTTGTGTCCAACACATCGCACTCCTCTCACGCGTTCCGTACACGTAGTAAATATACATTATATATAATATCTTGCAATTTAGATTTAGATGTCGTATGCACCGTAACGCTATATAGTAATATACGCTATATAGTAATGTATATTATTTAATTATATAAATGTGTAATATATAATATGTAATATGTATTATGTAATATGTAATATGTAATATGTAAAATGTAAAATGTAATGATTTTATTATGTAATTAGTAGTATATGTAATACAACGCTATATAGTAATGCTAAACACGAGCCTGACCAGTAAACGTCTACAGGCGAGAGGTAACGCCGCCATGTGATTGGTTGATTTCTCTCGCAGATGTGCATGCGAAAGTATAAGACGGTGGCGCGATTCGGACTGATGCACGGGTTAGCGGCAAACATGTGCGTCTGGATAAAATACCTCGTCAAAGAAACGGTCGACGAGCTTGCGGAGATGCATAATGAAAACGCTGTGCGTGCCGAAGAAGAGTCGCCTGATGTCGGTAGGTAACATCGCGCGTAAATGCTGGGTTCGCGACTATATAGATGACACTGTGCGGTATAGTTGCGGCAAAAAGTGGGCGGGTATAGTAATAGTAATAGTAATGGTAATAGTAATGGTAATAGTAATAGTAATAGTAATAGTAATAGTAATAGTAATAGTAATAGTAATAGTAATAGTAATAGTAATAGTAATAGTAATAGTAATACTAGTCAGAAATAGCTAAACGAGCGAGGTCAAACAGAGGTCAAGGGGACATAGACCTTATCTGCAATAGTAATAGTAATGGTAATATGAATAGTAATAGTAATAGTAATGGTAATAGTAATAGTAATAGTAATAGTAATAGTAATAGTAATAGTAATAGTAATAGTAATAGTAATAGTAATACTAATGCTC
>NW_014577471.1:243541-262935 GCF_000485595.1 Priapulus caudatus
AATTGTTCACATAACTAATTGTTCACATAACTAATTGTTCACATAACTGATTGTTCGTTTAACTGATTGTTCACATAACTGATTGTTCAGATAACTGATTGTTAGCTATAGAGGCTACTGTCCCTTTAACGTAAATGTACGTAAGAACAGTTCTTCGACGCACTATAAACGCGCTATATTAGTAACTCATATATACATGTTCATGAGTGCATGTTAGATATATACATGTTAGATATGCATGTTAGATATACATGAGTTATTGCAAGACGAAAGGCATAGCTCATTCCTAAACATTTATAACTAAACATCATACATAATAAACACACATATAGTTTATATACGATCACATAAAACTCATATAACACATGTGCAACGCATATAACATGTTAAACAGAACGCACGAGGTGTGATTAAAGAGTTTCGTGGCCTGTGTAACTACTATTGGCCGCCATTAAAACCTTCCAACATACCAAGACGCAGCCATCGCCCAACGACAACAACTGTGTCACGGCACTCGTATACTTCATTAATATCCGTCATCAATGAAAATAGCGTTCAATATCTAACATAGCGAAGAGTTTGTCGAAAATGTTTCTGGATATAGAGTTATAGCAATTCATGTAATGCAACCTCCGTAGACTTCGCAACCTAAGCGAGAAATCCCGCGCACATCACGTAGTAAAACAACTACATAATTAATTATTTTTTCTATAAAGCAAGGTGAAATAAACAAGCAAGTTCACGAGAGTGCAGTAATATTATGCAACGCATGTGACAATTTTATGCCAACTCTACTTCTAAATATTTACTATGCGTGCGTCACCCTTTCATCATTTTTTTTTTCACGGGCGCCGCATATATCAGTTTTTTACGACAGGTTGAATTATTCTTCCTCTGCTGCTGCTAGTCACTCACAACGACTAACGCCCTACGTATGATCCATTATTATACGCACGCATGCGCATGGAGCAATTATTATAACTGGTGATGCATATATAGATAGTAACTACCCCTACAGGTATGTAGCTATGCAAACTTGAGTTGCCATACAGAAATGAGTTTTGTATCCTGGTTTAGGTAATTCTCAGCACTTGGTCACACTTTCTCAGCTGAATATTAGCTCGCTTATCCTACCGTATTCGGTAATGATTGGTTGTCCAAGTGAGCCTATAGTGAGATATCGGTGACGTGGGAGAAAGAGCGCGGGCGTAGGTTTAAGCCACGACGTATAAATAGTGGGAGCCGCCTCTCCTCAGCACCCTCTTACTTTGTGACGTTCGTCGAGAAAGTTGTAAGTGCGTGATACAGGGTTCCTTATAGCCAAACTTCTCTACCTTGTTCAGTGGCTGCACTGAGAGAATCTGTATTCTTACTTATTCTGCTCTTGAGTAAATCATTCGTTTCGTGTTACTTCTTGTCTTTCTCTTCTTTGTAGTCTCTTGCAATACCAATTACCACTTCTACTTCTGTAGTGCGCACTACGCGTCTACACTATCATAATCGAGGCATACACCATCGTACATGTGGGCGTATTTAGCAGCATCTAGAGTGCAGTGAGTTGTCGACGTATCTAGACAATATATATCCTGGCCAGACACTAATAGCAGGTGCTAGTTCACGTGTCAAACACCAAAGTTCGCCATAAAGATTACGAGCGAGGGTACTCTAGACAGAAGTTAAACAAGTTGCGCGTTACATTGCTGCTATACTAAGCACTACTGATGTTGTCGATCAATCGTAAAATCACAGACCGTGCGTTTGTACGAAAGCTCAGAAGGTTCAATCGAAATTCTCAAATCTGGAATCTCGTTTCTTTTAAATTTAGATAACAGCTAACGAATGAAATCCGTCTAATAATTTATTAACTGAGGAGTGGAAAGTAAATCGTAATCTCCTGCTCTGATGACAAAGAAGACTTTTTTAAATTTTAGTTGAGTTTTTAATTGAGAATTTAGCTTGTGCCTTCTGGCTTTCGCGCTTTTGTCATTATTTTGCACGGCAGTAAAGTGGCGCCATCCGTGGGTCAGATTGGTATTAATCGTGTCCGTGTGTTTAGGCATCAATAATGCGTGCTCTTAGATCGCAGATTACTCTCTCTTGTACCTCGATCTTTGCTTCGTACTAAAATAAAGAGTTACCGAGTTTATACAAATAATTATTTCAATGTTCTATTACTTGCATTATAGGTAACTAGAGTTCTATGACCCCAGGTTAGCTCGGTAACATAGATCATCTGTATAGAACATTGTTTCAATAGCAACAACGACGACGACGACGACGACGACGACGACGACGACGACGACGACGACGACGACGACGACGACGACGACGACGATCGACGACGACGACGATGACGACGACCGACACGACGAACGAAACGACGACGACCGACGACGAACGACGACGACGACGACGAACGACGAACGAAGACCAGACAGTGACATATCCTTCTGCAACGTGAGACTATACAGCAGACGATGGATATATCCGACGATGTCAGACATTTTCTGTCTCTGCGAACATCACGTTACCTCTCTCAGACGATCCTTGGGTGATCTTCAGCTCTATGGCTAGCATGGCGGCGTTTTCCCTTGAGATAGTTGCTCGCATTGATCCTACTCGCACTCGTCGACGCTTCAGACTGCGAATCAGCGATCTGCGCGTTGAGATTCCTTACTCGCTTCAGCTGAAGGAAAGAAGAAGACAGAGAGGATGGTGTGATGCCGTATTGTGCGGATAGGGAAGGAGCCACGTACGTTACTACTACTACTACTACTACTACTACTACTACTACTACTACTACTACTACTACTACTACTACTACTACTACTACTACTACTACTACTACCACAGCTACGACTACTATTACTACTGTTATCTCCAGCGATAAATGTTTGCGTTGGTTACACTACTTGCTCCGCGTTTTGCGCGATCCGCATTTTCCGGTAGCTCCGACTACCGGACGTCCTGCTTGTTCAGGTCAACTGACTTTGCGTTCTTCTCGTGGCGGTAGCTGTGCGAAGCGGGTGCCTTTTCAGGTGCTCCTGGTTAACCCCGTCCAACCGCTCTGAACGTGAGTTATTTTTTGTTATATGAATGCGGATTGAGGTATATTTGGTTTAAGAACAATTTATGTTCGTGATATTTCACTGGTAAAATTGTGTCAGCCGTACGTTAGTATTTGTCGTTATCTTGCGTTGGCGTTGTGTGTATTCCCTAGGTAAGATAAGTTACGTACGCCATATTATGACTGTTTCGTTGATATAGATTGCTAATGCATTGTTTGTAGCCGTGTGTCAGAATACCCCCTGTAACATATGTCGGAATGTTTGTCGTGGGGCGCAGAATACCCAAATAATATATGTCAGAATATTAGTGTGTCAGAATACCCAAGCTAATATATGTCGGAATATTAGTGTATCAGAATACCCAAGCTAATATGTGTCGGAATATTAGTGTGTCAGAATACCCCCTGTAACATATGTCGGAATGTTTGTCGTGGGGCGCAGAATACCCAAATAATATATGTCAGGATATCCAAAGGTTCTATCGGATGAACTAGGAGTGAAATGGAGACTTATCGCGTGTGCAAAGTTGTTAGTTGTTAGCAGTGTATCGGTGATACCTATGTAATGTGCGACCTGATTTCATTATTGTGTTTGTGTGTGTAAATTTAAAGTTGTGTGTTCTATGTGTTACAGTTTACCATCATTACGCCATGTCACGCGTTGATAGATGCGTAGAAAATGGCTGGTTAGACCGCAGCCTGAGCCTTCGTCTTCTTCCTCGTCTCGGCAGCGCACATCACAGTAAAAAAACGCTGTCATGGAGTCTACCTTCCATTTCACCCTGATTAACCGGACGTAGGCAGGATCTACACTTCAAGATGGCCGAAGCAAAATCAGAAAGGACAAAGGCGAAGCGTGCCCTGACGAAAGAGATAAATTACACGCGCCAGTTGTTGGCAGAAAACAGGTTAGACTGCGTAGAGCAACAGTGTCTGGCGTTAAGTCGTCGATTTCAGACGTTTACCGATACACATAATGTTGTTCATAATGCCCTTGTTCGCGATTCCGATATCGATGATAGCGAAGAATACTACTATAAGCAACAGGATAATTATATTGAGGCTTTGGAAAATGCAAGTGACCCAGTGAAGGTAGAAGTAGAGCAGGGAGCTGCGACCGGTGGGCTGCCGAGCGATCTAATTGCTTTTCTGAATCTGCCGAAAGTAGAGTTAGAGTATTTTGATGGGGATACCTTGCGCTATCACCAGTTTATAAAATCTTTCGAATTGAACATCGATCAAGTGTGTTTGAATGCTAATGTAAAATTAACCCGCCTGGTGCAGTACACCAAAGGTCCTGCCAAAGACGCTATCCGCGGCTGTTTGTTGATTGGTGGGGACGAAGGGTACGCGCAAGCCTTGCAGATTCTGAAGGAACGATTTGGAAACCCCCACTTAGTAGCAGAGAGAATCATTTCGGATTTAAAAGGACAGAAACCTGTCAGGTCCCCAAGCGAAATCCAGCAGTTGGCCGATGACCTAAGAAATGCAGAGTTAATATTGAAGCAGTTGAGCATGCTTGCTGAAGTCAGCGCACAGTCCACAATTCTTGCTATCATCTATCGCTTGCAGCCCTATATTCAGATAATGTGGAAGAACCGTGCACTGGAAGTTAAGAGGGCTAAGGGGTGTTATCCTGCCTTTGCTGATTTGGTCAAATTTGTTGCAGAACGGGCTCTAGAGAGCAATGATCCGGTATATGGGGGGTTATCATTTAAAAGGGAAACCGCAGGTAAACCCAGGGTCCAATTTTCTACGTCTTATGCTATGTCTACCAGTGCAGGGGCTAATGGTGATTCAGCTAGTGCTTCAGCTATGCGCTATAGTGTAAATTATGCTAGGCCACAACCAGCTTGTGTTCTGTGTAGTGGGTATCACAGGTTGTGGCGTTGTGAGTTGTTCAAACGTATGTCAGTTAAGCAGCGTATAGATCTGGTTAAGCGGCGTAGATTGTGTGAAAACTGTCTTTTGCCTGGGCATAGTGCACACAATTGTGGGAAAAGGTCAGTGTGTTCTGTAGCAGGCTGTGGAAAGAAACATACCATGTACATTCACGATGTTGGTGATCAGTCGGTACCTGTAAACCCAAGCAGGAGCGTGTCAAGTGCAAGTATGTCCTCGGACAAAGAAACGTACATGCCCATCGTACAGGTATTAGTTAACAATAAGGTCCTAGTCAAGGCACTACTGGATACTGGTTCTAGCAATTCATTCTGTTCGAGTAGTTTGGCTAGTCGGTTAAAATTGACAGGAAAGACAGTGTCCTATCACTTGAACACTTTGGGTAGATCGGCTCCAACGAAATCTCGGATGGTGAATTTATCATTGTCATCCGGTAATGGTGAGAGTTTAGGCATGTCCGAGGTATGTGTGATTGGTAGAATACCTGTGAAATCTACCCACTTGGATGTTAAGGCGTATAAGCATTTGGCCGACATTGATATGGTATCTAGTGAAGTCGTACATGGGGTTGATTTGCTGATAGAGCAAGATCAAACTGAGGCCCTCATTCCACTCGAGGTACGTAAAGGTGGCCTAGGTGAGCCTTTCGCTGCTAGAACGCGGTTTGGTTGGTGTGTCAATGGTCAATCTCCAGCTGGTAAGATCGGTCGTACTGTTGTGTCACATTTTGTGAGTGCTTTGTCTGCTCCAATTGCCGATAACATAATGATAGAGGGAAGAGATGCTGATGATGATAATGATGATGATGATGATGACGAGGATAATTCAGTGGCTATCACATCTAACCGCCCGGTTGACTGCCAGGGTAAGATGACCTCTCCGCACTGCCGCCTCCCCAGTCGCAGAAGGAGCGCGTCAGCGGATGATCTTGAGTTAAAAAGAGAGCCAATTAGAGTGTGTCATGTGGCAGATGTGGGAACGGATCGTAGTTCAGATAGTGGAAATCCCGTAGACTTGATAGCAAATCATTGTTCTGGGTGGTTCAGAATGAAAAGAGCGCTTACATGGCGGATCAGGTTAGCAGATGTCTGCAAGCGTAAAGCGGTAAAATTAGGCTCATTGGTTGTTGGTCACATTCAGCGTGCAGAGCGTTGTTTAATCAAATCTGCTCAGGAGCGTTGGTATCCTCAGGAAGTTAAAAGGTTATGTGAAGGGAAGGAAATCAAGAAATCGAGTTCTTTGAAGTATCTATGTCCATACTTTGATGATAATGGTTTATTTAACGTAGGTAGACAGTTGAGCGAGTCGAAATGGGCAGTTCGAAACCCAGTTCGAAATTAATCTGTGGCTTTTTCGGCATTGTCGTTGAAGTGTCTGAACTCAGAGATGGGAATGTCATGTCTGTTCGCGTGAGAACGTGATTCACGGAACTGGTGAGGCCAATCACAAAGATTGTCCTGTTGGAAGCTGCGTGTAGAGTTTTAGGTATCTTACTGGCTTCACGATAGTTTTTGCGTGTACGGCCGTAGGTTTTTGTCTATGTAGGGTGTAATTTTCTAGAAGGGCAATAACTAGTTTCCAAAATTTTATTTTGTGAATCATTGTGTGTTGATATAGTTACATAGATCCGTGACCTCCTCAAGCCTAAGAAGGGTCGGATAACTCTTCAAGAGGATAGTTCCAAGACAGGAAGGTTTGTGGAGACTGAATTAGCAAAATGTACTAAGTAATGTAACAGAGTACGCTATTGACAAGCGTCACACCTCCGTTACCATTTATTTAACGGTGGCAGTATGCACTTGTAAATGTAATCACAAACATGTAGAGATCAAACTATCAAAATCTTTCGTGACTCTCGAGTTATTATCTTGCTCATGCAGTGGTTGTCAATTCTCCAGAAAGGAGTCATAGTATGACCAAAAAGTACAATTGACAGATAGATCTAACTGAACAGTGTTGAGGATAGTCTAAACACAATGTTTGGTATCAAAGTGTCACAAATTAACTCAACATTCAGGCGTGCACACTAAATCAGGTAGGCCTACATACTGGCTGAGCTTGAGCGACCTCATAGCAATGTTGAAGTAGGCATTAGACAACCTGCCTGATGTGTAGATTGCAGGTCTGTCCACGTGTGCATAGCAGTAAGCGTGTGTCTGATGTGTAGATTGCAGGTCTATCAGAAGTAAGACAGTCAGACTGTCAGTCAATGCTGGAGTGGCTGGACCAGGGACCAGCCGGCCGCACCACATCATCAACGGCGAGTTCCTCGCATGTCATTGTGACGATCCACATCGAGATGAAGCACAAGAACAGGTGCGTGCTAGCATTGCTCGATGGTTTCCTGTAGGTGATTATCGTGCAAAAGAACATGCATGTTAATTGTGTGCCGTGACTGTGTGTAGAATGGTGTTGGTGCCAATCAGATTTGGTGTTTGGTGTCAGAAGCGGTCAAGCGGTGTGTTATTTTGGTTTTTTTAACTTTTGGCAACAGTGGAGATTCCCGCAAAGCAAAGTTGCGACTGGTAGACCTGGCAGCCACGGACCTGGTAACAATAGCACAAGCTACAGGCAAAGGCATTGAAGAAGGTTGTATAGCAAGTCGATCATATTTAACTATTGGTTGAGTTAGAATATATTGTAATTAAATCAGGCAATTTGCACTAAGAAGCAACAGGCCTGTTGTCAGAAACATGAATAGAACTTGTAAAGTTAAAAGGTCTTCGATGTCATACTGTTGTGCATGACGTATTAAACATCTTGGGCTTAGAACCAGAGGTCGAAATTGGGCAGAATCTTCTACTTTTCCCCTAGAAAACTTACAGCAAAAATCTAATTTTTCTATAAAGGTTAAAGGTTTTCTACATGTCCCGGAAAATTTAAAAACCAATTACGAATGCTGCCTAACCATTTATAATGTTTCTGACAATCAATCTTGCGATTTTGGGTTTTAGGTGTGAGGATAAATCAAGAGCTACTCACACTGGGAAATGTCATGTCAGCTACCATAGAGGGATTCCAAACTCACCAGGCTGTTACAGGGTGAGTGATGCAGCCGTGGTGCACAGAGCGTCTATCAGCGGGTTAGCTGCTTAAAAGTGTAAATATATTGATATAAAAACCCTCAGTACTAAGCAGTGTGATTTCACTGGCTATTGATTGGAAGGAGTTTCGTAAGCTGCACTGCGTAGATTATTTGCCCCATGGAACTGATGTCTCCTTCTCACATCATGATGCTATACCAGCAATCAATTTGAAGATGATCCGAGATCGGGTAAAAACTGCCCACCAGGTCACTGCGACCTTTATTTCACCTTTATCTTGACTTTTATCATATTTCTCTTCCGCTCTCTAACTCGGCCCCTAATTGACCTAGCGCGACCAAACTTGGTATGCTTACACATCTTGCGGAGAAGGTCTGTCGCATACCAAAACCACCACTGCCCTTGACCTTAGTTTGACCTTCACCGTCGACTTACATTTCCTCTTCGGCCTCCTAGGGTAACCAGATTCCATATACTTGCACATCTGAGGCACACCAGTTGTCTAACAAACCTTTGTCTTTGTCACTTATTTAATTTTACCTGCCTTCTACGTCCTTACAGAGATATTCCATTCATACTAGATCACGGGGGATACATGTAGTTGGCAACAACTGCTCGTTTCCAGTTCTTAATAGTAAAAAGTCGTGCTTTGATTTGTTCTTTCCGTGTGACACTCTCCGAGCTTAGAATGCTCGGCAGCTCTGCTGAAGTTGTGTGTCTTTCTCTTGTTTGTCCGCTGATGTTTCTGTTGCCATATGCTAATAAAGTTTACCTCAGTTAGATCCAAATTAAGTTAAAAATAACTTGCACTGACGAAATTCTCTGTTGGTTTGCAGATTCCATTGGTGGTAACAGCGTCGTGGTGATGATCGCCTGCATAAGCCCGGCCAGGTCCAACATCATGCAGACGCTCAACACGCTCAGATGGGCGAGCCGAACCTGTAAAATTCACCCTCGGGCCGACTCGGCAAGACCCAGAGCTTTGGTACGTGTCCATCTGTGCGATGTCGTACAGTTCCCTTGTACTATCTTCCTGCATGGTTCGCACAGTCCTTGAAAAGTCCTTGAATTCGAGGGGAGTCCTTGAAAAGTACTTGATTTTAGTAAATGTTACTTTTGTGCTTGAATTTCATGGAAATGTCCTTGAATTTCATGAAAATGGCCTTGAATTTTTAGAAAGAATTCTTGCCTGTAATAAAAAGAAATTTGGTACCATCAATAATGTGCAAACCTCAATAAAAATTGCGTTAAATGAGCTTAAAAAGCTATAGACACGATAGACAGTTAAATATAAGACACGATAGACAGTTAAATGATGATCACAAATCACAGTAAGTCAGTAAAATCAGTCAGTAAATCAAGGTATGTTGTAGAGGTGACAGTGTTTAGAAGGGTTTATTAATGTGATCCAGGTAAGTTTTAGAGGTGACATGCAGTGATTAAGAATGGGGTTATTAAATTAATCAAGGTATGTTTTGTTCTGTGTATGAATTCCGATAAAATGTCTGATAAAATGTCCTTGAATTTCCGATAAAATGTCCTTGAAAAGTCCTTGAAAAGTCCTTGAAAAAAATTTCAGTCCTGTCCATGTCCTGTTTCTTTTCAATATTTTCCTGTCCCTTATGTGAAAATAATGTGTCAAAAAATGGTTACTAAAGTTTTGTTTTAATTCATGTATTGGGAGGGGTAAACCCCTCTCCCTGGCCCTTCCCTTCCATCCATAAATAACGTACTGTCTGATATTCCTGGGGGAACCCTGCTGAGATTCAATAAGTTTAGTTAAATCAATGCATGATTGTTTGATTGTGATTGCTTATAATCAAGTTATGCATATAGCAGATACAGAATGGTGGCAGCCAGCCTGGTGAAACAGGAGGAGGAGATGGGTGAGTACCAGTCACAATGCCTCGCCCTGCCGTGATCCTCATTCATGCATGCGTAGACAGTCCTCCAAATCATACTCTGGTATATTTATATTCACTATATGTGCGCCTTGGATATATATATATCACCATGAATAATGGTCGTTGGTATTCTTTAACTAAATAATAATAATTTCAACTGAAACTGTCAATGTTATTTTTGTTTGTCCATACTGAATGAAGACGTTTGAATCATTTGATGTGTAATATGTGATTTAGTCACA
Source organism: Priapulus caudatus (assembly GCF_000485595.1). Lineage (NCBI taxonomy): Eukaryota > Metazoa > Priapulida > Priapulimorpha > Priapulimorphida > Priapulidae > Priapulus > Priapulus caudatus. Next base: position 253,701 of record NW_014577471.1, read on the forward strand.
TCCGTATTCTACTCACAGGGGAGGCCGAAATCTCGAGGAGAGGATGAAAACTATGGAAGTAAGACATGAGCATACAATCATTAAAATATACGGCATGGCACATCTTAGATTGTCTACGCGTAACGACGTAGTTCTCCACATTCAGCTGAGCATAATGGTTTATCTTCTCCCAGCATGTCTATATTGTGGCGCCATCTGTTGGCAGGAAGAAAACAAGAAGCTGAAAAAAGCCTTGCAGGAATTAGAAGCGCATATGGAAATTCTTTCTGAGAAGGTAAAACAGGGGTCGAAATAAGCGATGGTCCAATAGTATTAGTAGTCCTTTAGTTTAATTATTGTATCCCCCGAACGAAGTTCGTGGGGATACTATCGTCGCGCCGCCGCCGCTGCAGAGATTTCCTTGTGAGCGCTCTACCGGCTGCAGTTCTTCTCGGATCATCTTCAAATTTCGCATGAAGGTGCGTTATCGTAAAGCGAAGACGCCTATTGTTTTTGGTGTGGGCTGAGTCATCGTTGCCATGGTAACAACATTTTTTGTCGAAAAATTCTAGAACCTGTAACTTCTGCACTTTTTACCCGATTGTCATGAAATTTATATTTGTATTAAAATTTGTATTTAAATTTATATTTAAATTTATGATTGTCATAATTAGACAATCATATTATATATATAGGACATGACAATCGGGTAAAAGCAGCACAAGTTACAGGTTCTACAATATTTCCACAAAAATGTTGTTATCATGGCAACGATGACTCCGCCCACACAAAAAACGATTGGCATCTTCGCTTTACCATAACGCACCTTCATGTCAAATTTTAAGATGATCCGAGATCGGGTAAAAACTGCCCACCAGGTCACTGCGGCCTTTATTTCACCTTTACTTTGACCTTATTCATATTTCTCTTCCGCTGTCTAACTCAGTCCCTAATTGACCTAGCGCGACCAAACTTGCGCTTGCTATGCTTAAACCAGGTATGCTTACAGATCTTGGGGAGAAGGTCTGTCGCATACCAAAACCACCACTGCCCTTGACCTCAGTTTGACCTTCACCGTCGACTTACATTTCCTATTCGGCCTCCTTGGGTAACCAGATTCCATATACTTGCACATCTGAGGCATGCAGTTGTCTAACAAACATTTGTCTTTGTGACTTATTTTACTTTACCTGCCTTCTACGTCCTTACTGATATATTTCATTCATACTAGATCACGGTGGATACATGTAGTTGGCGACAACTGCTCGTTTCTAATTTCTTAGGTACTTGGCATTTAAAAATACTTATTATTTTTAGTTTGCACGCTGTTGTACCTACATGCAGACCTGCCAACTGTTACGTATTGCCCGTAATTTGTTACGGACGCGAGTCAAAATTACGGTGTTACGGACGACCTCGAAAAATTACGGACAGCAAGAAATCTCTGAAATTTATATTTTTTAATGAAAAAAAAAAAAAAAAANAGGAACTAGTTCAAACAACGGTTCTTTATTGACACGCGTTCCGTAGAAACTGCAGTTCCTTCCAATCAGCGTACAATATATAAAAATTGATTGAGGGAATGACATGCCGATACTTTTACATGCATCGATTAGGCGTGGTAGGCAGTGCTTACTACAATCGCCACGGGGGAGGTGGGAACTACCAATGTCTGCCCTCAGTCCCGCAGTGGGGCAGGTTCCAAGATGGAGCCCAGGCAGACAATTACATGTAAGTCCTAGACGATTGTTTTATTTCCGAGACGAATGAATGAGTGAATGAATTAATGAGTTAATGAGTGATTAAGTCACGGAATTAGTGCATGAATGAGCAAGCGAGCGAGCGAGCACACGAGCATAAAAGTGTGAAACTTTTAAACGCCATTTATTCGTGTCAATCGTGCCAGCAAACAAATGATTCCTGCCTGGAACACATGCCCTCCGAGTTGGTCACTAGAATACCATGGGTATGGAAGATTGGAGTATACTACTAATAATAATATTATCAAAAGCCCAAAAACTATAGTTTAACTTTATGGCTTGTTAATAAGTATAATACTGGGCTAATGGGTGAGGAACACTAAAATAAAATACTATTAAAATTATATGACAATAGACTGATCGGTATGGATAGACTAGACTAGTAATCAATAAATTAACATCTTGCTATACATGAATACACGTGTTATGTCTCGCTGGCGACAAATTGCAAGTTCGTACCTGGTAGCGATAAAGGTGACGGCAGCGTGAATGTTGCTGCTAGTGTTGTTTACTACCGCGTCGAAATAGCAGATGTTCACATTTACTTGCTTATAGCAACTGCATAAAATATTGCGATATTCACTGCAATGGATAATCCTAATATTCGCCCTTGCATGCTCCAGCTACCTCATGTCGTCGCACGAGCTCCACAAGGGTCGGTCAAACTTCGTGTGCGTGGATGAGGATCCAGAGGTGAATTTGTCGGGAGATGGAAACGAGGACGGAGGTCTGTGGTACCCCGTGGAGGCTAAATGCGGATCACTGCCATGTCCAAACTACGTGAATGGACGGGAGATCACCTGTGCTGTCTGCACTAAGTAGTGCACATATTTCACTCACTGTATCATTCGTAACTCGGCTTGACGATCTGGATTAATACGTACCGATTAAGATAATCGACTCAGTAGATTAGAAAATAGGATGCAAATACGGACTACCCAGCTAACACATAACGTTTTCGCAACGTTTCTAAATGGTTATTTTATGGTTTGGTATGAATAAAACGTTTTCTCAACGTTCTTAAAACGTTTCTAATAAAGTTATATTTATGTTGTTTAAAAACGTTTGCTACAAACGTTTGCTCAACGTTATTAAAACGTTCATAATAAAGTTATATTTAAGTTTTGAATAACGTTTGCTAAAATCGTTTTATTAACGTTCAATAAACGTTGACAGTAACGTTACATGTTGGTTCTTATCAAACGTTTGCCAAAAACTTTTTCTAAACCACTACGTAACATTTAAAATAAGGTTGTGAAATGGTTCCATAAACACTTTGAAAACCAACGTTTATTTACTGTTCGCATTACCAAGACTATGTTTAGGTTCGTGACAAACGATTGCCAAAGACGTTTACTAAATTCATTATAGTAGATTTTTTTAGTATCTAGCATGAAATGATTATCAACTCTAAAGAACGTTTCTTTCTTCAAAAGTGCACTATAGCTATGCATTTCGCTTTATAGGTATGTCACGTTTAACCATGTACGCGCATGTATATCAAACTCACGTTTATTACTCATTACTGCTGCCGAAGGGGTTGAGCAACGATGGGATCATTGGTTGAAGTATTGTGCTGGCGGGTGTGTCTGCATGAGTGCCTGCGTGCGTGCCTAGCTGTGTGCGTGCGTGCGAGCGTGCGTGCGTGCTTGCGTGCATGCGTGCGTACGCCAACGCGTTTGGGTGCACGTGCGCGTGTGCCAGTGGATACGCATGCGGGTGACGCATGTCAATAGCCTCGTGCACACGAGACCTCGTATTTATGAAATACGGTATTTGCGAAATACCGAATCTGAGACAAATACGCGGCCGAGCGTTCACACGCTGATTCGCGGCTCCAGAAATACGGTATTTGCGAAATACCGAATCTGAGACAAATACGCGGCCGAGCGTTCACACGCTCATTCGCGGCTCCAGAAATACGGTATTTGCGAGCTGCGAGCTGCTTTAAACAATCAAGCGAACAATGCGAAATAAACAANCCTGACACGCTCTCCTATGGACCATTGGTTGGCGTCTCTAGCAGCTGACCGTTCGTCTACGATTGTACTACGCCACACACTCAGACCACGCCGTTGGTGGCGTTCGCATTACAGTGTTAGTTACGCCCTCAGATCACGTCTGCGAACATTGGGGTATGAAAATTGGGACGTTGGCTACCCTGGCAGCCCACGTTCAGTGTCCACTTATGGATAGGCCCCAAACACTTACTCCCATGCCATGTTTCTCGTTAGAAGACAAACCAATTACTGGATTGCAAGCCCTCATCATGCTGAGCGAGGATGAGTAGGCAGAAATAGAAGTCTTTTGGCGCATAGTTGTTAGCCCACACTATTATACTATTATGCCGGGTATAAATCAGTAGAAATTAATCTTGCATCTGACAGCACGGCAGCACGAATGATGATGTCTAGAACGCGACGCGGTATTTATATGGGTCGTTGCCAGCGCAGTTCGGCGCCTTTGCCTAGGAGCGTGATTAATGTCGCTCTAGCGAGCGTGACTGGCGCCCGCAGTTGAGGCGCCGGTGAGCGTTGCTTAGCGCAGTGCCAAGCGTCGCTTCGAACGCCAATATGCGCATCTGATGGTCGCCAATAAAGACGCAGTGAGGGCAGTTGCAAGCGTGATGCGAGCGTTGGTGTTGAGCCGTGTGAAGCTTGTGAGCGCCATATGAGATCGGGGTCGCGAGATGAGATCATTCGATTCACGCATCGAATGCATGCCAATCGAATCATTTCGATGCGTGAATCGAATATGATTCGATGCGTGAATCGAATGATTCGATGCGCGTAATCGAATGATTTGATGCGTTTTGAATCGAATGATGCATCGAATCATTCGATTCGCGCATCGAATCATTCGTATTTCACGCATCGATGATTGCATCGATATTCGATGGCGTGAATCGAATGATTCGAGCTTGAATCAGAATGCATTCGATCCGGTTGAATCGAATGATGCATCGATAATTCGATTCACGCCATCGAATGATGCCATCGAATCTTTCGATTCACGCATCGAATGAAGTTTGAAATCGAATTATGAAAACAGAATACATGCCCTATAGCTAGAAGGATAATTTTGTGCAGCACTGTGAGAAATATATATAATATTGATTTGGTGCTTACGGGTATCTGCGAGAGAAATGAAATGTTATATTTTAATGCACCTGTTTTTTTCTAGTATATGAAAGCGCTCTCCGGGCGGTTGCAATGAGGGGTGGGGCTAATTAACCGCGTCCCAACCGGGTTGGCCGGACTAAAATTTTGGCTCTTGCAATTATAACCACATCTCAACATCTCAGCGTTTTAGCAGATATAACTATATGATCCTCTCCTCTCTCTCTCTCTCTGCTCTCCCTCTCTCTCCTATGCTCACACACGCACGTGCGCAACCACGCGTGCCGCAAGTCACGCTACGCACGCACGCACGCACTCACACACACACACACACACACGCACTCACACGCCACACGCGCACACCACGCACGCGCACACGCGGCGCGCGCCACACGCACGCGCACCACACACACACACACACACACACACACACACACACGACACACACACACACACACACATATATATATATATTATATTGTAATATTTTCATGAGAAATACATGCAGTGATCAACTCTGGAACCGGCCTGCTTCATACACCCCGCATGGCGTTATATATATAGCCAACTGCGCTCGCCATCCTCACGCGGTGTGCATGTCTTTTACACTTCTCCTGGGAGACGTATTGAAAATCTATAGATTGGCGCTATATAGCTAGTCTATCGGGAGCGAAGATCAATTGGGGAGTATAAAGTATGGGAGCTCCTACTATTACACCCTAATTTTGAAACAAAGTCATTGCATAATATTATAGATTTATCTTGAGAAAGTTCACTGCCCCCATGGCCCCCCCCCCCCGGCCCCCCAGGCCCCCCTCCGCCCCGCCCCCGATGCCATAGCCGGGGTTTGAACTTCCAACCTTCGTAATGAAGTGTTGCATATATATATATATATATATTTATATATATATATATATATATATATATATATATATTATATAGAGAGAGATAGATTGTTCCAATATATGAGCGTGTCGGTGTCGCGTATATACGGTGTCGCGTATATACGCACATGATGTCGATGCGTGGACCGGGGATCACAGACGCTGCCGCCTGACCAGTCAGCGGACGAATCTAAAGATAGATGATAGTCTGCTCTGACGACCCCATTCCGCTGCGCACTTCACGCTATTTAACGGACAGAGTCCCAGACTACATACGTGTTGTTCTATTCGCGTACCTAGTGATTGATATTGGCGCGTACCACAAACGACCGTTGGATTTCGACTGTGCAAGTTTTGCTGGTCAAAGTATGGCTATAATCTGATCCTTAATTCTCTGAGTTATATAAGATATTTATATAAGATAGTCTGTTTATTTTGTATGTTAGCATCCCGGGTTAGCATTCGACGGTATTGATACACACATGTTTGGGATACAATAATGTAACCAAACTGAGTATAACTGAGTAGGCCTATAGTTGGACATAGGCTAGCTCTAGTACTATAGCCCGCTTACATTGACTGCCGCTGGCGCCAGCCGCGCTGCGCTGGCTAGACATAGGCCTACCCCTTCGCTTGTTGGGTTACATTATTGCAGCCATGCATACATGATACAGTAGTATAATATATGAAATATATATGCCTGTATATAATGATGGCACAGCAATGTGTCATTAGATACACTAGTTAGTGTGTAAAGTTGTAGAATAATATCAAGAGTCTACCAGTACCAATATTGATACTGATAGTGATAGTGATAGTGATAGACTCCTGATAATATGTGGTAAGACGATCGACCGAGGTATTTGTGGATACATATGCCTGAGCTGCATGTATAATATTAATATATAATAATTAGCCTATGTTAGCTGGACTCTTTTAGATCATTATTATATATATTACTATCTTTGATTGCACATATTAATTAATATTTGAATATTAACATTAAGGAAAGAAGACGAAGACGACGAAGAAGAAGCAGAAGAAGAAGAAGAAGAAGAAGAAGAAGAAGGAGGAGGAGGAGAAGAGCCTGAGGCGAAAGAAGAAGTATAAGAAGAATAAGGCAAGTATAAATTTATACTCAGTGTTGAAAGCTGAAATTAATCACTGTGCATGCATAACGCTTGTTGTATACAAATAGTATTATCAATTAAGGTATGAGTAGATGGAATAACAACTTTGCTCATCGTTACAGTGCTGAATGACATAAACTTTTATACCCATGGGCTCTTATACTACTGACATTAAGTCTAGCTTCAGTGACTTTAATTTTCAATCATCTTGCTTAATTACTATGAAGTTTGGCTATAGATGCAACANCGAAGCATCTCATCTACGGCATTATGCTTAACTTGGTATGTTAGTCCAGTCAGCAAGAGGCTTGCAGTGGAGTAATTAGCGTCTATCTCTTCTTCAGAATCAGATGACAACGCATCCGGCATGGTCGTGTCATCGCCGCTATCATCTGAATCACGTTCACTCTGCAGATCTGATTGCTCTCTGTGCTTTGTGGCTTCTGCACTCACTTTCACTGACTGTAATATGCGAAAGGTCTTTCACTGGGGAGGTCCCTGGCAACTCACTGTCATCGGAAGATTCACTATGAACTTGGCTAGTGTGCGCACTGGTAGCTGCTCGCTTTGCTTTAATCCACTGTCGGTTGTATTGCAGCGTACGACTTCGCTTCATATTGGCAGGATTGGATAATAGAGTTTATCCACTCCTGATATTGGTGTACTACAGAGAGTATTTACGTCAAACGCGCTCCGATGCAAAATGACAATCCTGCTTTGCTCACGGCTCAGCTACAATGATCAATCGGCGGCCCACCGATATAGACTAGGCTGGGTGCAGTAAACAGTTGGTGTTGCTGTTTAGTTCTGATTTCACGTCTAAACCAATCTTCTATTTTCAGAGGATATTATTTACTTCTCGCGCAGACTTCTACTAAGCTCTCTGTCTGACTCATAGCACTGCGTCACCCCAAGCTTTCATGGCGGTTACTGCCATACGCTAGCATGTAACGTACAGGTGTCAAAGACACGGTCACACGCGTTGTGATTCCAAGTATTTATTCTCGCATCACACGAAGGTTTAGGCATACATTTATATAGACTGCAAAAAGTAGAACGAACTTGCAATAGCTAAAATTTCCAAGACCACATTATATGGAACATGCTGTTGCCATTAAAAAATAGTGTCAACTGGTGTGGTGTATACTTTTGATATCTTTAAAAAAATGATATTTAACCAATCTTCTATTTTTAGGGATATTATCACTGGCAGCAAGAACAAGTCCGCACCTGCAGCTACAACACACACGCGGCCATTGACTATATATATAACAACGTATATATACAACATATACGTATACGTATATATATATATATAATATATATATATTATATAAAACATATAGTGATATATGTTGTTATTAAGTAGTATACAATGGCCGCGTGTGTGTAGCGCAGCGCTGCGGACTTCTTGCTGCAGTGGATATTAATTTAACTTTCTCACGCAACTTATTACTAAGGCTTTCTGTCTGACTCATAGCACTGGCCTCCAGCCAGACTTCATTGAGGTCGTCACTGCGCCCAATACGTAGCTTTAACCGGGACAGGTGTCAGAAGACACGTCACATTCGTTGTGATCTACCTTCGCATACTGCGCAGATGTGGTAATTCTGAGCTTCCCGCTACTGCGCGAACGCTTCTAAAAACGCCAAGACGTGTGGCTATCAGTAGAAAATCAGGAATGGATTATGTTTACTTCGGACTGAGCAAAATGATCGTGCAACATCTTAACATGTACCCCACAGAAGAAGTAAAATCGCTTAAAAGCATTGAACTTTCTTTTAACGTTGATGGAATTCCAGTTTTTAAAAGTTCCGGCAAGGCGTGTTGGCCCGTGTTATGTTCAATTGCAAATCTTAAACCTGTCAGAGTTTTTGCCGTTGTCCTTACAATGGGGGACAGCAAGCCTCAAGACTTAGAATTTCTGAATGAAACTATCACTGAATTATGTGGACTCATCGAAAATGGGCTAAGATACAATGAAAGAACAATTAGCATATCGGTGCGGTGTTTCGTATGCGATGCTCCTGCGCGGGCTATGGTGAAACAGGTGAAATTGTATTCTGGCTACTATGGTTGCGACAAATGCTCTCAGCGTGGCGTACATAAGGAAATGGGCAGGATGACCTACCAGCAAATAAACAACCTCCCGCTGCGAACAAACGAATCGTTTAGGGTTCAAGAAAACGAAGAGCATCACAAGGGAATATCACCTCTTTGTGAGCTGCCTATTGACATGGTAACGGCCTTCCCAATAGATTATATGCACCAAGTGTGCTTGGGAGTTACGAAGAGGCTGCTGCTAATGTGGAAGAATGGCAAGGCAGGTATGCAAAAAGATGTTAAATTATCAGCTGTCAACA
>NW_014577471.1:263836-264183 GCF_000485595.1 Priapulus caudatus
AAGATTTCTGTAATGTTTTTGGCTTAACATAACTGCGTTTGAATTGTGTTTCCTCCATGATGTCGCTGTTTCACATGTGTGGCGTGTGTGGATGTAAGCCCGCATGAAATAGATGCTAAGCTAAAGGCTCTGACCAGCGACGATTAGAAAAATTGTGTGTTATGCTTGCTAGTGACAGTGCTGTGTTACCAGGGCTGTAGGCTGTAGCCTGTGGGGGCAATGGGGCTGCGAGGGCGGTGAGCTGCCCTTTAGATTTTGGAGCACAATTAAAAAATAAGCTTAGCTAATATTAAATCGTAAATAACCCTAACGTGATTTCTTTGGTCACTGACTTATCTGTGAAAACC
>NW_014577472.1:0-4891 GCF_000485595.1 Priapulus caudatus
TTAATTCAAACCATGCACGCGACGTGTTCTGTCATTATATGCTTCTCCCTGGTTTTAAACGAACATAACCAGAAGGCCTTGATTTTTTCAAATTTCATGCACAAAAAAAAACCTCAAGGAGGCTTCCGGGGGGAGCTTCGCCCCCTGGAGTGCTGAGAACGCCCACCCATGTAGATTGTCTCGGCGCTGGACTCCGATCAATAACTTTTATCCCCCTCCCCCCAACACTTTTTCCTTGGCCCTGCAGCTTGCCCCATGCTACACTTTTAACAATCACTTAGGTAGGCGCCGTGGCATTGATTATGTAATAAAGTGTTATCACGTTATTTCCCGGGTGTGGAGGATAACTGAGAAAGGTAAACTGAGAAATTATTCGAAATAGTGTAGGCAGCTATTTATAACCAAAGAAAGAAAAAGGCAGTTAAAAGAGCCAACGAGGCCGACGGAAGCAGTAATTTCGTGCAATTTTCTACAATTGTCAGTCAGGGAGACACGTCGCGCAGCACTAAACGTGCAAGCGATTAAAATTTTTCGCGCCTAGCGTCCTCAGCCGCGTCGCAGAGGCGAGCGTCCGGGAAAGAGGTGCGGGCGGTAAAAAAAAATCGCGACCTGGCAGACTATGTCCCAGGCTGACCTGATGCACAGACGTTCCAGAAAGTGTTTCGCGGTGCGACTGCTGGTTCCGGAGTCCAGAAAGCTCCCGGGTGCGTGAACATTCTTCAGCGATTATTTTAGCAAATGTACCGCATACCTAAATTTAGTATTAACTACATGTTGCCGTGGGTGATTTCCAGCGAACAATAAAAAGGCCGACAAATGTCAAATTAAAAGAATGAGTGGTGCGCGAAGGGGGGGGCAAGGAAAGCGCGGAGCCCGCCTCCAATCAAAAAGGTGGGGGGGGGGGCAGCAAACCGAAATACCCCCCACCCCCAAAGAAGGAGTGGGCAAAGAAAAAAGAAAATTGCATGAGCTAAGACATTGTTAACTAGTTAACGTTCCCAAACTTAATATTATACATTCAGATTTTTAAGTTTTCGCAATGGGCGGCGCCAGTTTGCGTGATTGTGCTCAGCGTCGCACAACGCGCTCAGGCCCACTAGAACCACGTCGCACAACACGCGCCTCACCGCACAGACGCTCGCCACACAGACGCAGCTGCCACGCCCACACGACCGATGTCCGACATGCACGGCGCTCAAGCGCACATACGTCAGACACAACGCGCTCACCGCCACAACACGTCGCAGCACGACGCGCTCACGCCCAACAACGTCGCACTACACAGGACGCGCTCACGGCACAGGGAGCCATGAACGGCCGCACCACACGCGCTCACGGCACACACGTCGCAGCACCACTCGCCACGCACACACGTCGCAACCAACGACGCCTCACGCACCCACGTCGCACACACGCGCTCACCGCACACGACGTCTAAGTTGTTGAGACCGATGCGCCGGTTTCGCCGCCAGAGCGATCATATCCCCGCAACAACCAGCGCTCACGCACACGCCATTCGTCACCAACCAACACATGTCGCACGACACGCGCTCAGACGCACACCACGAGAACGACAGCAGGGATCGGCGAATAACGAACGCGCATCAAACGGGCGCACCAGATACGCACACACGAATCGACACCACCGCGCCTCAGCACACAATGGGCGCTCACGCAACACACAGTAACAGCACCACGGCGCTCACGACAGCGATATGCAGCCCGAATCCCCGACCCCGTCACGACCCCCGGAATACAAAAACAATTACCCTTACATATCACAACGGCAGCTCACGCAAACCACCTAACTCCCGCCAAACGCCGAACACAAGCTCGCACAAGCATGCCCGTTACACATGTCGCACCATCGCCGACATGTTCGCTACTACATATAAATCAACCAGCTATTGGACCCGCTCCGGCACACAGCGAAGCCCAGCTGGGACAGCACGTGGCATAGTAAAAATCTGTTATAAAATATTCACCAGCACTTCGCTCAGTCGTGCACCACAAGCGCTCAGCATCAGCGCGATCGATTCCCCGGATCCGGCAGCTATGATAAATCCGTATGGGCAGAAATGGCGCTGCAAACTTGGGGATCTAGCAGGCGCGTTGACTGGCCACATCAGGAATTTTCCATGTTCGGCCGTTTTTGTTATACGTTTTCGGAAGCTGAAAGCCAGGCAGGCAAGACAGCACCGCTGTGGCATGGTAAAAATCTGATAATAAAACATAGTCATCGCGCGCCGCTGCCTCCCACGCACACAGCGCCGCACACACCGGCCTGCGGCGTCTACCCGCGCCGCAAAGTCACCCACGCAGAGAAGCCGCGCTCACGCACCCAACGGTCCGACCACACGCGCCCATCCACGCCACGACACGCCGCACACACGCGCTCACGCACGACACCTCAGCACAACACGCCGCTCCACGCACCACAACGTCGCACACACCGTTCACGGTTGACAGACTAACAGCACAGTCACATGTCAGACACACCACCGGGGACATCCGGACGAGAGCCCGATCGCAGCGAAAGTGGTGTGGTGCGTCCGCGCTCACGCAACCCAGTACGCGCACGCCACACAATGTCGCACCACACGTCGCTACGCACAACGCTCGCATTACACGCCGGCGCTCACCCAGCACACAACAGCGCTCACCTGCAGCACACATCACTCACATCGCGCATCAGACACACATGCGCATCACGCACACACGCGACAGCGCACCACATTGCAGCACAGCGCGCTCACGGCACACACCGCTCCACAAGCACACCGTTTCCCCCGCCCGCACGAACGCACCACACGTCGCGCACGCACGCGCTCGACGCACACAGTCGAGAATAAAAAAAGCGGTGAGCGCCCCCTTAGGTCTATTGCCCCCCAATCCAAAATCTGCTTCGCGCAGTTCGCATGTCGCAGCGCCGCCACACATACTTTTTTCTTTTTCCTGTTTTTGCGCACACGCGAAAAAATCGGCGATGGACATTATCAGCAAGTGACCCTTTCTTGATTTTCCAACTGGGACCCCTGGTGCTAATCAATCTAATAATCAAATAAATTAAATCAATCTTAGCTTCTATTACATCATCATTGGTCATTCTGGCCGGTGCGGGTCAAGAAGATTAAGGGATCAACAGAGACTTAAATCAAGATTAAATCAAGATTTATTTTCTCGCGAACAACCTATGCCCGCCAAAAACAAGCGGAGACGCACACGCACTCTTTGTTGTGTGATTTCTTCCTCCTCGTCCTCCTCAGCATGATGAGGGCTTGCGCAATCAAGTAGTTCGAGTTGTCCTTCTAACGAGAAACTGGCATGGAGTCGGTTGCCTCATCCATAGTGGACACTGAACTGGTGGGGCGTGGCCAGGGTAGCACCCGCTAATATACCCCAAGTTTGCCAGACGTGATCTGCAACGTAACTAACAACGTAATGCGAACAGCCACACGGCGTAGTCTGAGCGTGTTGGGCGTAGTACAATCGTCACCGTACGAACGGGTCGATCTTGGTAGACGCACCATGGTCATAACGAGAGCCGTGGTCAGGTCCGAGAGACATCTCCCCCAATGGAACGTATGTAACTGCGTGATGAAAACGTCATTGACAGCTCGTGCTGAGAACGGGGCGACAATTTCACAGCACGGCCAGCACACCTTGGCGATACCGACCATTAAGTTCGTACTCACGCTCCGAGTTCGTGGGTACTCCAACGCTTCACGTCTCTATTTATTCGCTCGACTGCGCTGTATTTCGGCCACGCTGGCACCACGTTATTGTGAACGCATTGTTGAACATGTTCAAAGTTTGGCCACGCTCTCCACGCTCATGCAGACTGCACCGCGCTCGATCACGATCGCAGTACGTCCATATACGTCCACACTGCGTTCTCCACCACGCTCTTAGAGCGTAGTACGAGCGTAGTGAGATCGGGGCCCTGGTGTGACTGGGGTATTAAGTAGGCAGCGCTGTATGGATACGCTGTACAATGGTCCGTAGTAATTAATTAGACTAATCGTGCTTCAATAAACTGACATGTGTCCATGTGTATCTAGATTTCTAGAAATGTTACTCAAATCGTTCGCGCCATATGATAGTTTAATTGCACACTTTCTTACCGCCCATAGCCGTGCGTATATTCCTATATGTGCGATACCGCGCGTAGATATTTGCTAATTAATTAAACCACTCGCGCTTCAATAAACTCAAGAATCACAGAGATTATAGCTAAGACATGTGTCCATATGTATCTAGATTTCTAGAAATGTTACTCAAATCGTTCGCGCCATATGATAGTTTAATTGTACACTTTCTTACCGCCCATAGCCGTGCGTATATTCCTATGTGCGATACCGCGCGTAGATATTTGCTAATTAATTGAACCACTCGCGCTTCAATATAAACTCAAAATTTACAGAGATTAATTTTATAGCTAAGACATGTGTCCATGTGTATCTAGATTTCTAGAAATGTTACTTAAATTGTTCGCGCCATATGATAGTTTAATTGTACATTTTCTTACCCCCATATAGCCGCACAAGATAATTGAATAAGTAATTCACAAGATAAATGAGTTCCACTCTCCACTCGCTCGCAGCTGTAACATGTGTTTTTCACGTGTTGCATGAATTAGTCAGTGGAGCTAGACTATAGAGGTTATTGTAGTAATAGTAAATAGCTGCGTTCACACGAGGATTTTAGTCTATTAAATCTAGGGTCCCTATATTTATTTAGGGTCCCTATATACAAAGTATCCCTTTGTATATAAGGACCCTAAGTCTATCCAGAGAGACCGGATACAAGAATGCCTTGCGCAAAAGATGCGTTGTTCCCCGACCGCCGAAAGCGGTTAAGCCGCGCACTTCCGCGGGACTGGGCGCACGCG
>NW_014577472.1:5712-27606 GCF_000485595.1 Priapulus caudatus
TCAAATCGTTCGCGCCATATGATAGTTTAATTGTACAAATTCTTACCGCCCATAGCCGTGCGTATATTCCTATGTGCGATACCGCGCGTAGATATTTGCTAATTAATTAAACCACTCGCGCTTCAATATAAACTCAAAATTCACAGAGATTAATTTTATAGCTAAGACATGTGTCCATGTGTATCTAGATTTCTAGAAATGTTACTCAAATTGTTCGCGCCATATGATAGTTTAATTGTACACTTTCTTACCCCCATAGCCGCACAAGATAATTGAATAAGTAATTCACAAGATAAATGCGTTCCACTCTCCACTCGCTCGCAGCTGCAACATGTGTTTTTCACGTGTTGCATGAATTAGTCAGTGGAGCTAGACTAGAGGTTATTGTAGTAATAGTCTATAGCTGCGTTCACACGAGGATTTTAGTCTAGGGTCCCTATATTTATCTAGGGTCCCTATATACAAATGATCCCTTTGTATATAAGTCTATCTAGACACAGCGTCGCGCATCTTGTTGCGGCTGCATTGTTACAGGTTCTGGTTCTGGTCGCGAGAGAAAGCACACGCGCGTAACACGCGCGTGTGCGTGGTTTTGTGTCTCTTTGTGCGATGTGTCTATACTTACATCCTTATATATTATATCCCTTAATTACCTTATATCTCTTTGTATATAGGGACCCTATCTACACTGTGCCTCGTCTACACGACGAACCTTAACTCGAGTTAAGCTAACTCGAGTTAAGCGTTAACTCGAGTTAAGCGTTAACTCGAGTTAGCGATTATGTAGCGTCTACACGACAACACCCGTAGCGATTATTACCGATTTATTATGCATGCGTGCGTGCGTGTGTATGTAAACGTGCGTGCATGCGTGCGTGCGTGCGTGTGTGCGTGCGTGTGCATATGCACGTAGACATGCATGCATGCGTGCGTGCATGTGTGCGTGCTTGCGTGCGTGTGCACGTACACGTGCGTGCATGAGTGTGTGCGTGCATGTGCATATGCACCTGAACGTGCGTGTGTGCGTGCGTGCGTGTGCACGTACACGTGCGTGCATGAGTGTGTGCGTGCATGTGCAAATACACGTGTGTTATCTATGATCTCTGTGATTCTGGAGTTTATTGAAGCGCGAGTGGTTTAATTAATTAGCAAATATCTCCGCGCGGTATCACACATAGGAATATACGCACGGCTATAGGCGGTAAGAAAGTGTACAATTAAACTATCATATGGCGCGAACGATTTGAGTAACATTTCTAGAAATCTAGATACACATGGACACATGTCTTAGCTATAATCTCTGTGGATTTTGAGTTTATTGAAGCATGATTAGTCTAATTAATTACTATGGACCATTGTACAGCGTATTCATACAGCGCTGTACTTGAGCGGCAGCGGTGTGGATCACTGATCTTTATAATATCAGGGGCGGATCCAGAGGGTTTGGGTGACCAGTTTCCATAGTTCTAGTCTCAGCTAGGGGGTTCCGAGGGCATGCCCCCCCCCTCCGGGAATTTAAAAAAAATTAGGCTAATTTGGTGCATTTTGGTAAATTTTGAGGGTCAATTCTGTAGATACCCAGCCTGTGACCGGTTTCTGGAAACCGGTGCAAACCGGCCTAAATCCGCGCCTGAATATAATCGAGACTGTATTATAGAGATCAGTGGTGTGGATCCATTTGGAAACAACATGGCGTCCAGCGATCACGTGACCGATTTTTTCCGACTCGTCATGGCGCAACTCTCTGCAGGGACAGAAAACGCATTAATCGCGCAGAAAACGCATCTAAGGGGGTCTAATTTCAAACATTTCCCCAGACCCCCCCTTCGCGTGCTCGCAAGTTTGGGTTACGGTTAGACCCCCCCTGGTATAAATCCTGTACACGCCCCTGTAGGGACCCTCAGGCGCGCAAATCCATTTTGAAATGTGGGGGGACACCAGTAGCGAGCACGCGAAGGGGGGAGGGTCAGGGGGGCCTCCCGCAGCAAATGTCTTTTTAAATTAGACCCACTACAGCATTGCCTTTCTTGCGGGGCGAAGCAGCGGGAGGGGTCCGGACCAGAACCGAGCACGCGAAGGGCGGGTCGGGGAGGCCCTCCCCACAAATTTTTTGGGAAATTAGACGCCCCCTCGAACGGTGCGATTCCTGGCGGCGAGCTAGGAAGGGGGGTGGCAGACCCGCCTGACCTCCACCAGCCGCCAGTACACAAACAGCTCCTGTACACACACACACACACACGGGCCAAACACAACATCCATTCCAAACACACACACATGTCACCACTTTCGTTGTTTGTGATAAGATTACAAAAAGGGACAGTCCACATGGCAGTCATAAAATCAGGAGTGTTCAATTGATACACTCCTGATAAATCAAGTAAACAAAAGCAGAAACAAATCATTTGTGTCTGAGCGCTGATCACAAAATATAATTGCGTCCGTTATTATTGTTGGTCCAGTCAATCACTATATGCGTGTATTACTATTATCATGCAATTTTGGCAATGAAAATTAGACATTATTAAAACCGATGCTCAGTTACCAGTGTCTCTTTGGGCGTTGAATAATAGCTCGTGGTTCCAGCTGTAATCCTTGAAATGCACGTGTCTAATGTGAGTGATATGCTCCTAAATTTCCATTAAACATACTGGGTCTTGCTAGATACTTCTGCATAAGACAAGTTTATTTAATATAGACAAAAAAAGCGTGTTAAAAAAAGGAGCAACGCGTACTAAATTGAATCAAGGACACATCTTTTCTTAAGTTGTGCATGATCATGTATTATGCTCTCAAATGCCCTTGAATGAAATGCAAACTGAGCGAAAAAAAAGGGAAGAGAGCCACTGTGACATGCACTATCACACACAAAAAAAGGTTCTCACTTCACAAACACACACACACACACCAATGAAGTGATTCAACTTTTTTTCTACACCCCGGCGTCATTTACAATAAATGAAAATATTTGATGGAAGATGTGGTCACGATGCACACATCACACACAACACACAGCAAACGACACTCAGATCGTTGTTCTTGCAACACACAACTACAGATTCGGGGCATGCCGTGGTAGGGCTGCGAGCAGACACTGTAGCGAGCACAAATCATAGAGTGATAATGCGTGGGGACAGTTGAGGTAGGATGTCCCCTCTGAAAATTCGTTGGGGAGGACTGACCCCTTGTACCCCCTCTGGATTTGCGCCCTACCCTATACCATTACCAATTTACCATTACCATACCATATCCAATAGCGATATTCCATCACCATACATACGATACCCATACATACCATACCCATACCCAATACATACCATACGATACCATACCAACCGATACCAATACCATAGGCTATAGCGTACGCGCGGGGGGGGATCAACCGTATCTGCAATAAGCCTGTATAGTGACGCCACATGTTCGCGTGAGCCTGAAAGTTATTAGATTTTAATATTAACACGTTCCACAACACGGTTGTATTAGTCCGATCTTTAACAATTATATTAATCGATAGAAGTATTACATCACCCGCGGCACACCAGCCGATTTTTACTGGGCCGATTTGATCGGCCCCGATAAGAAATAAGCGCATATCGGTAAAGGTGGCGCGTTCATTTGTTAGATTAAGATTTTTATCTTTTATCGGTGATGCGTCCCAAAATACAAAGACATCTTGTTTGGAGATTTTGAAAGTCTCGATGAGGCAGATAGCCGATTAGAGTTGCCGATCTTTTAAGGACGCCATTCCTGCAACCTACGCTAACAGTGCCGGCTTATCGCTTCCATCGTCTCATCGTTTGTAAAATCGGCTGGTGTGTGCGGCGGCGTTTCTGTTATGTGGGCGACCGAGTCCACCAGATAAGATAATGTGGGCCTGCCGCAATAATTACGTGGCAGCCGCCAGATAAAAAAAAATCCACCTTGGCACCAACGGGCTTCCGTAAATTACCAACGTACCTACCCGTTTACTTTCCTGCCATATTGCAAACTGAGAACAACAGTGTATAAAAACGTAAATAAACAGTAGTTCTTCAAAAATTGCCGAGTTTCAAAGCCGGCAAAGTTTCCCCCGTCAACCACAGGTGTCGCTAGTCAATTATCAAGGAATATGGAAGATATTGATAAATGAACCAGAGGGCAGAAGCATGGCTGATTTCAAATTTGCTCAGAGAATCAGCTGCAGCGAATTTGCGAAACTGTTGATGTAGTAATACTGCAAAGCTCCAATGTCCAACATGCATTAAACTAGGAATCCCAGGGTCATATTTCTGCTCACAGGTTCGTGTTAATGTATAGGTGCCGAAGTGTTCCAACGCACTGCATTACCGCTGCCTGCTCTCGCGGCGCGACTGTTGCACGCTTTAGCAGCGCTTGCACTAATATACGAGAGTGCAAGCGTGAATAGTAGAGAGTGAATATAGAGGAGTGCAAGCTCCTTCTAATATTAGTCCGCAAGCCGTGCAACAGTCACGCCGCCGAGAGCAATGCAAGCCGGTAAGTGCAGTGGTTGGAAACTATCGGCGTGTACGCCGTAGGTGAAAGAGAGTAGGCGCTGCTAGAATAGTATAGAAACATTAAGAAATTTTGTACTGAAAGTAGAAGTAGATTTCGTATTTAGTTCGCATTATACTTTATTGAAAGCTTCAAAGTGGCCCTGTGCAGGTACGGTCGGTAATAAGCGAACGTATATATATCCGCTTCATGTAGGCGTAGGCCGACTTCCTAGACTCGTTAGTGAGTAGGCTGATCTCTTTTTAAGAATAAATTTCGACTCGTTTAATCAATTGTCTTTAGTATACGAGACCGCCTAAGATATCTCCGACAATAATTCTAGTCGCCATAATAACCACTTTTATATTTCTGGTGAGGTTATATTGGACAGAAACGGGGTTCATTGAAAAATTTCGTGGAGAATCGCAATGACAGAGAAGTCAGTGCTGCTGAGCATGAGCCCGTACGCCGCTAATTGGCAGCGAAACAAAAACGCCTACCGTTCCTTCTACATGGCTTGACCGTTCTACTGTCAGTACTGGGAAATGTGTATGACATTTTACTTCAATCGTTATTCAACGATTCTTAAAGAGATTGTTTGTTTAAATAAACACGCGGCTTCGTTAACTTTCCTAAATTACATCGCATTTACAAACAACACGATCAGACCCAATGCTCACAGCGAGTCTATCAGTTATCCAGGCCTCCTGCGCGCGGCACCGATAACAAGCTTTACAAGCGGAGAACAGGGGCTATGTACAGAGACGGTCTGTATTTGGTCTAGATGTGTTTGTAAAATGGCGAATCGTAATTAGAAGAGTCTAGTAACGAAGGCGGTGTGATAAAAACAAGTCTTTTTAGAAAGTTGAATAACGATTGAAGTTGAATTGTAAAAGCGACATATCAGTTAGCAAGGTAAAGCCATGTAAGAAGAGGAAACGGTAAAAGGTTTTTTTCTCTCAAGCCCAAGTAGCGGCGTACGAGGCCGATTCTCAGCGCACTGCATTTTGCATCGAGTCTCAACGAAATAGTCAATGAATGCCGCCGTCTGTCCGAATATACACCGCTCCACCAAAAATAAAAAAGGTATATGGGACAGAATTATTCGGTCATAGTGTCTCCTAGACTGCGTTAGATGGAGTAGAGCAGACCTCGCCCTAGACTCGTTAGTGATGTAGGCGGACTCCCCTAGACTGTAAGTGCAGAGTAGGCGAGGTACGGTCCGGCATAATCGATAGTACCAGGTTACGTTCGCGAATATAATCGAAACCGTACCAGTTAACTCTCTATAGTACGCGCTGGGACATAGAGATCGCCTCTCAGCTAAATCCTAATGTATGCTTATATTTGTCAGTATTTGTTCAGTTATGTATGCAATGTACTAATGACAATGTGTACTATTAGTATTACTTAATTATTTATACTAGTGCACGAAGGGTCGTTGTCGTATCAGGTACTACATCCTATGTAACTTTTTCGAGTAGTTCTTGATTGAGGTTTTAGTATTATGTTTAATATTTTTATATGAGGTATGTTTAGGGTCTATGCGGTAGCACTTCTGTAGGTACAATGACAACTTATGTAGTATACCATATAGTATATTTGACTCGGTGCATTATGAATGTAGTAAGCGTGATACGACAACGACCCTTTCAGCATTACTAGTGTCAGTATATGTAACACGTAACAGTGTAATGTAAGTTATGACTTGTCAAAATAGGGTAATGATGCCTGGCTGCTGGTGATCGAGTATTTAATGCATTTTACGATTTAATACAATGTTAATGATATTGAAGGATTATTGTGCATTATTAATGTTCAATAATTTACTTCGGAGTGGCTGGAGGTACGGTAGCCGTCGTTTGTTGAAGCCCCTTTTTGGCGTTTGTTTGAGGGCTGAGGCAAATATATTTGCAATCTTGTGATGTAAAGTTTACAATAATGTTCATTTTCATACCTAATCCGAGTGTTTCTACTTCTAGCTCATCAAAACTCAAATCGTGAATTTATTTCCCAAGGCATTATTTCGAAATCTACCGCCATCCGCCGCCATCTTTGTCTCGTTAAGTATGAAAGCGAATGGACTGCCGTACCTCCAGCCTTGTAACGGCTGCCGTACCTCCAGTCACTGCCAATTTAGTTGGATTTAAACACTGACACTGTCACTGTCACTGATGAGTGATGGTGATAGTGATTACTAATCAGTGGTATCTCACTACTAGTGTCTGTACAGTGTAACTGTGTACTCTCATGTACTACTACATAATATGTACAGTAACTTTTAATATAGCAGATATAAGTCTATAAGGTCACCATGCACCTTTACACTTCACACAGGATTGTTTTAAAAAAAGCTGGAGCACACACAAGCAGCAGCACAAGAAAGCAAGTGAGTATGGACATTGACATTTTATGTTGAAAATGTTAGAATTACCGAGATTGACAGTATACATATATATGTTCATGATACACATATTTTTATTTTATATATACAATATGTACAATATATTGTATTTCAGAAGGAGCATCAATATATGATCCTTGGCCAGACTTCACATTTAGTGGAAAGCTGAGACCATGGCCCGTAGTAAGTAGACCTTTGGATTATTCCAATATGTTTTTGTAATCATGTAGTTATTTATATTGGAATTATGTGTTTTTGATCCCAGTACTAATGCTTACTATGATAACTGTGTTAACAACTACAATGATTATTTCAACTATTACATCTTTGTCTTGCTATATACCTTTGTTTTTCTTTATTCAGACACCAAAGAGGGCAGTGCCAGATAATATAACACGTCCAGACTATGCTAACGATTCAAAAGGTGTGCAGTGTTGATGTATTTATAGAAATTTATACCTGTCATCTGTTGATGATGTGTAACAATTCGTAGCCTTTAGAACTACAGCGAATGTAAATTTAAGAAAGAAATTTAATTATTGTACGAAAAAAATGAAAAACAACGCATATCTTTTGTATTAAAAGGCCAAATAGGATAACCAACCGCTCTGCGAATGCATATTTGTATTTAGGAACGCCACATAGTGAATTGGCAGCCAGGGGAACCTCACAGATACTCGTGCTATCTGATGAGGACCAGGAGAGTCTGCGAGTAGCTTGTAAGGTGAGATAGGCGTCTTCTTTTGGTTAACAGGCAACGTAGTCACTAAAGAAGAACTAAAAGTAAAGGAAAGCTGCTCATAACACACCCTAATGTAAATTCAAAAGTAACTCTTAACATTTACAAGTGTCGAATGTAAACGTTGTACAGATACGTTGTGTCGACATCTGCCGTAACGCTCCTTCACATGTACTGACCAGCAGAGAATTGGTGTAAAGGTTCTTGGCTGCGGTAGTTGCTAATTGCGTTAACTCTGAGATTTCAGCTTGGCCGGGAAGTGCTAGACATAGGGGCTGAGGCTGTCGCTGTCGGCGTGACAACAGATGAAATCGACAGGCTAATACATGAGGTGATTATATAAAATTCAGGTGTAAATGGTCGATGAGTGACTCTGCTGGTAATTACATCAGATTCATCTCTGATGAATATTCTTTAAGTTCTGCAGAATGTTGTGAATCATGTGCTCTATGTAATGCCGATCAGTGTTAATGGTAGTCTTTCTCAAGCTAAGTCAAGAGTACCGTAGTATTGCAATAACATGATAACACTGTGCAGGGATGCAGGTCTCGACATATGCATTTGGTACTTCTGACAGGAGAGAGAAATTTGATTGTGTAATTTTACATGTGAAGTCTGCATTCATGCTAAAAAGCAGTCGTGCACGGAGTGACGACTTCTAGAATTGCATCATGTATTCTTCCAGGCGACTATCGATAGAGATTGCTATCCATCTCCACTTAACTATTATAGGTTCCCAAAGTCCTGCTGCACGTGAGTACATACCCTGCAAAAAATCCTTGACTTTACGTGGTTTCAGTTGTAACAATGGTTAGCTCTTAGCGATAATGGTTAGCTGTCATTATTCAGCGATAAATGTTTAATTGTTCTGATCATGCATGCTTGCAGTGGTACTTCTGAGCACAAGACTGAAGGATGCATTCGCTCCTCTGTAACAGGGAATTCCTAAATAAAATAAAATAAAATGAAAGAGTGAGCCCTCTTTTCATGGTGGACCTGCATCTTGCATGCATCCATGAATTGATATATGGATTCTTTTTAGGTCTGTTAATGAAGTCATTTGCCACGGGATTCCTGACAAGCGGCCTTTAACCGATGGTGACATAGTTAACAGTGAGTGGCAACTTCATATATTTTCTCCTTACAAACAGAGTAACCATGTAGTGCTCATTCAATAATGAGTAATGGGCATTTACATCGTGCATTAGATACACATGTGTTCCAGTTATATGCTTTAAAATCATTTTAATTTCAAGATAAATCGTAAATATTTATTAATGCAAGAGTTTTCGGGAAAATTTAGATTTCACTTCAAAATCAAAAGATTTTACTCGATAAAACGAAGTCATTGGACGACGCCGTCCCGACGGCCAAAATTACACATCCGTTCTCGTCATTGGCATCTCTGCTTCATTGGCAGTCGACGTGACCGTTTACCACCGCGGTTTCCATGGCGACCTAAACGAGACGTTACTTGTCGGTAACGTCGACGACGTGACGAAGAAGCTCGTCGGTGTCACATGGGACTGCCTCGACTACGCGATGCAAGCAGGTAGGTGGCGAGCACGCAGCGCATATGCGCACTGCGTCTTACTTGATGATTCACCCGTGTGCACGAGTGAGATATCCATACTTGCCTTAAATATTGTTGCTATGTCAGTCATGCCCAACATATTCGTAGCCAAGCCACAATTAAAAAAATCTTTGTCTGCCCTCACCCGACCCAGGCTCAATAAAAGTTTGGGTAGGTAGGCTTTTTTTCTTTTTTTGAGGGGGGTCTTTTTACAAATTCAGCATGATTTCTACATGCTCGGGTGTACTTGTGTGGATATACCTGTTATGTTGAATGTTTGTTTTGCTTGGTACATAACGTATTGCCTACAGATTTATATAATGTGCACTGATACAATTTGTAAAAAAAAAAGGAAAAAGATCGATAAAAGTTTTTGAGTCGGCCCTTTTTTGGCGGGTCAGTCGGGTGAGGGCAAACAAACAATCTTTTTATTATGGCCCCATTATTTTTGTTTCATCGCGTCGCAGATTGGCTATAACCGCCGGTCGATTACTCAAGGTGGCTAGGTTGGCGTTACTCCGAGCGACGCCATTCGTAATTTGTGGATGATTTCACGATCTTTGCTACCGACTTGGCTGTAGTTCGTGGCTGGACGCTGGGCTGCCCGCCCGCATACACCTGAATCACGAGTCGTGCATGTGCGTGTTTCAGTGAAACCAGGCATGCGGTACCGAGACATTGGAGCCATCATACAGAAGCATGCGCAGGCCAACGGATTCTCCGTTGTGCGCAGCTACTGCGGACATGGCATCCACAGGTAAGCATGCATGTGGTGCCCCCTCGCAAGCACCTCCTGGGCCATGCAAGATGGCGACTGCACCCTTTGTGAATAATCGGATGATAGGAACTAAGATACATCTCTGGGGAGGTGGGTGGGGCATTGCGGCGTGAGAAGAATGAACTGTGTTCGCTCGCTAGACGAAATCGAAACGCTGTCATCGTGCCTCGCAATTTGAATTGAGTTTGCAGATTTCGTTGGTATTTGCTGTGGAGTTGCATTTTCTAGTTCAAACTATTTTGTGTTTCCGTCTTTCAGGCTGTTCCACACGGCACCGAATGTACCTCATTATGCCAGTAAGTACAGCCCTCTACTGTCTACAAATTCGTTGTTTTAATATTTTTCTTGTAGTAAAAGTTTTAGTAGGCAGTGCTTTTCATGTAACAGTATTGCTGGTACAATTGATTTTCTCTGTTGAACTTGCTTCATCTTTGAAACATTCTGTGCAGTATAGAGTTGAAAGGATTTCACGTTATGTTAAGCTTATTGAAACCCTCACAGTGGCTTCACACGTTTCCAACACTTTACATTTCTAGAATAATTATTGTTCTTAGTTGAATTTGCTTCTACATCATAACGTTTTCCTATAGCATATAGTAGAAAAGATGAGTTAATTATGGAATATTAATATATAATGTTGTTTTGATGCAGAAAACAAGGCTGTAGGCGTTATGAAGGCTGGACACTCATTTACTATTGAACCAATGATTTCAGAAGGTATGTGTACTAGTACTTGTTTGCACAATGTTTTATGTTCCGTTTTGCATACTTTTTGGCACAGAGTGGTTTCTCTTTAACTCGTGACATGTTCAGGTTGCATGAATGTATTTCGACTCGTGCACAGGTGTGTGGCGGGACATGGTGTGGCCCGACAACTGGACAGCAGTGACTCAAGATGGCCGACGCTCAGCTCAATTCGAGCACACCTTACTTGTGACAGACACGGGTGTGGACATTCTCACTCAGCGCCCGGGAACAAGCCGGCCTCACTTCATGGACCAGCTAGGCTAGAAAATTATATTGGTTTGCGCATTAGGTTTGGATAGGAGTACTAGATTTAGGAATAATAGCTGAATCGTTGTAGATCGCCGTGCACTCATACGTGACATCTCTCATTTGCGATAGGTTCTCAATGTAGGATTTGTAACAATAATGTAGACATTTGAAAGCAGCCATGTGTCTAGGTTGCCACTGGGTGGCGCTGGCTTGTCAGCTGATAACTTATCATATAGTGTTTGAAAACTATTTAAAAGGGATTTTGACTTCTATTGTTTATATAACGACGGTCATTACTTCTAACTTTTTTTCTGTTTTACCTTCCAATATTTCTTAATTGCATCTGCACATCCGCCTTTGTTAACGTACCTTGAAGCTAATAATATAAACTGAGCCCACTGCTTTCAAAATCACATGAAAAATACAGGACAAGTGATACTTAGAATGTTATTTTAATGTTTTTGTAAAAAAGTGTTCAGTGAGAGACAAGTCGAATTAAACTCTGTTATCACATGCTTCATACTGCTGGGATGTTTGTGTCCAACAATATCTTGTGACTTGAGATTTTTAATAAAGTTTTGATGCTAGAGGTGAAATGATTATTCTGCACATATTCAGTGGTAGATTTCGATGTCGTCATGAACATGTCTATACAATATAGTATAGATATGTTTATGTTCATTTTAAGTTTATAATATTGTATATATAGATAAGTTCTCCTACAACTAGTCTAGATATGTTCATGATATTCTGTAGGCAAAAAATTTGTCACGAAAACGCAAAAGCTCCTTTATCCACCCATGACGGCACCGCAGTACTGCGAGAGAAGTAACGGACAGATCGAAACACATGCTGCAACATTATCCAGTTGTTCTTAATGATGTTCATATACCACTCGACTAACTACAGAACGTAATATCTACAATAACAATAACAATAGATCTATCATGCTGGGAGACGTGGAATGACGCTGTATAATCCTATTCCTGCTATTACAGACTAGTACGTGCACACAATTCTACCGATTAACTTCCAACATCTTGCAGCGATTGATAACACTGCTCGTCCCTCCACGGCAACATGTATTGCAGTCACGAAAACCCGCGCCTGCTGCAACTTTGTGCGTTCGGTGTCTAGGGGACCCAGCAGGCCCCGCGCCGCACCACGTCACGCGAACACGTTTGTGCATGAAAGTGAAGTCATCACATTTGTTACTTTATTTACAGATTAAACGTCTATTTATCACAGATCACTTTGGCGACGCCACGTGCGCCTCCGACGAGATTCACTCACTCCACCACGTGCCTTAACTCCCTTACCGCCACTGACTAATGCACTCATGTACTAGATTTAACTTCTGTTTTAAGTAACTTGGATGCAGCTTCGACATACAACTTTCTGTGCCCTCGGCAGACGTACATATTCACAGAATTCAAACGCAAGAGCTGATACCCCTGGGTTCCAATTATAATCCTTTTTTTAAATAATTATTAGTAAATATGATTCACTGTTGGAAGAATGATTGGGAAAGACGAGGAATCTATATGAAAGCATGGATCCATCACCATTCAGTTACACTCGCTATCCTCAGTCCCATTTATAAACAATTTTACAGTGCCCAATGTATATGATAATCACATTGTACATCGAAAATACATGTTGGTATGGAACCATCTGCTTTACATATTTACTGCATTATGAAACTGACATTCGATCATTTTAGACAAATTCAAATGATCATCGCAAGGTCACATGCTGCTGCAATACAAACGCAAAAAAAACGGCTAAAAACGATAAGGATCTCGCCGCTCCCCGGCGTCTCACGCGCCTCGCCGCTCCCGGGCGTCTCACACGTCTCGCCGCTCCCCGGCGTCTCACGCGCCTCACCGCTCCCCGGCTTCTCACGCGTGTCTCGGGTGCCTCACCGCTCCCCGGCTTCTCACGCATCTCACGCGTGTCTCGGGTGCCTCACCGCTCCCCGGCTTCTCACGCATGTCTCGGGCGCCTCACCGCTCCCCGGTGTCTCACGCGTTTTGCTGCTGCGGCGCGGGCGTCTGCACGTGATCGCCGCTCTGCTGCCGCATCATCTCAACGAGTGATGAGATGACCGACAGGTGGCGCTCCAGTTCCTCCGCGTGCTTGCACAGACGCAGCGTCAACGCGTGCGCCGAGGCACCCCCTAGCTGCTGCTGCGCTTGCACCGAGGCGCCCCATAGCTGCTGTTGCGCATCTGCCAAGGCATCCTCGCCTGCCTGCTGCGCCCCCCACGTGTACAGTGGCGCCGCCTTGTGCTCGGGGGACGCGCCCATGCCGTCGGCGGGGCGCCTGTCTCTTGCTTCGACGGTGTTGTTAAGTTTCGTGCAGCGTCGGTCGCTGTCAAGGTCCGGCGTTAGTTGCTTCATTAGCTCCGCCTGACATAACCTGCGCACGCAGAATATGATGATGATAATGATGATGTTGAAGAGGAAGATGACACGACCGGTCTCTGCATGCGTGCGGCTGCTGGTGACACACAACTAGGTAACAGTAAACGCTGTAGTTGTAACCGTACGGTAGCTGGTGATCTTGACACTGCTGTCACGAACGCTCCGAATCCCATTTACGAATTATTACGAATTATTTCGAAGCTCTTGTCACTCTCAGCCTAGCATCTAACTTGGCCTTTATTGTCCAAGAGAGTGGCAGTTAAATATCGCAACGTGCGTGAATGGAGCAGCGTTTACAGATGGCACAGCGTGTATAAATAGCAGAGCGTGTAATGAATGGGGCAGCGTTTACAGATGGCACAGCGTGTACAATTAGTAGAGCGTGTATGAATGGCACAGTATGTGGGAATGCTGCAGCTTGTATGAATGAAAGAGCATGTAGAAATGACAGAGCATGTATAAATGACAGAGCATGTATGAATGAAAGAGCATGTATAAATGACAGAGCATGTATGAATGGCGCAGCGTGTGGGAATACTGCAGCGTGTATGAATGACTGGGCATGTATAAATGTTGCAGCGTGTATGAATTGAACAGCATTTATAAACGGCATAGGTGAAGAACAGACACAGAGCGTGCATGAACAGTGTGTACGAACATTAGAGCATGTTGAATGCGCGTATGGAACAGCGGAGCTTGTATGAACAACGAAGCCATACATGAATGGTATGTATGAACGAAAGGCGCACAGTATGAACGGTGCATCGTGAACAACAGAGGCATGTTATGAACGACAGAGCATGTATGAACGACGGCTCCGGAGCACGTATGAACGATGGAGCATGTGTGCAACGCATGTATGAACAATAGAGTGCATGTGGCGAACAAGCGTCACCTCATGTTGATCATCGCGGCAGTCATGTTGCCAACAGACGATGCTCGCCTCGCTCGACGTGTGCTGCAGACGCGCCACGCAGCGCCTGTCCTCCATGAGGCAGCCTCAACGGACGCTGCGCAGCTCCCGCTCCTGTAACACCTGCTGCCTTCATGCTTTCCAGTCGCGCACACACCTGCAATAGTTAACGTAGCTGTTACGCATTGTAATAGAAGTCTAGTTATAACACCTGTAATAGTTAACTAGCTTGTAACGACTTTTAATAGGTGATCTAGCTATTACACCTGTAATAGGTGTGATCTAGCTGTTACACCTGTAATAGGTGATCTAGCTGTTACACCTGTAATAGGTAATGTAGATATTACACCTGTAATAGGGAACGTAGCTGTGAACACCTGTAATAGGTAACGTACTGTAACACTGTAATAGGTTAAAGCTAGATTTAAATACACCTGTAATAGGTAACCTAGCTGTAACACCTGTAATATGTAATGTAGCTGTTACACCTGTATTAGGTAACGTAGATATTACACCTGTAATAGGTAACGTAGCTGTTACACTGTATTAGGTAATGTAGATATTACACCTGTAATAAGTAACGTAGCTGTTACACCTGTAATGGTAACGTAGCTGTTACCCTTTAATAGGTAACCTAGCTGTAACACCTGTAATATGTAATGTAGCTGTTACAACCTGTATTAGGTAACGTAGATATTACACCTGTAATCGGTATGTAGCCTGGTGACACCTGTATAGGTAACGTAGCGTTACACCTTTAATAGGTAACCAGACATGATAGGTGCAGTGGTACCTGATGGAGTGTGAATGGCCATTTCTTGCATTTCCGCCTCTAGCTTATCCGCATAAGCCTGCTCCGGCGCTTAGTAGAGGAGGCGGCGCGTTGCTATGCCAACGGGCAATCGCCGATGTTCATCTTTCTCCTTGGACACAATAATCTGATGTACAAATTACACAGAAAATCTTACAAACTCGCGTAGTTTAATAACCGTTTGACACAGATTTATAGCTGATGACATGCACGATAATGCATTGCTGAACTAACGGTGATTAAAGATGGAATCTCCTGTAAAGATCTCTATCATGAACACACCCCATCTCTCAAACCTCATGTAGTATGGTAAGTAGAGATAATGTATCGACCGTGTGCATCATACATTCATGTATGCGGAGGTGTGCGTGTGCTGTGTGTGTACGTGTGAGTCTGCGTGCATGAGCTTGGTGTGTACATGCGCGAACATTTGTGCATGCGTGCACGGGTGCATACATACACGCGTCTCTACGCGTGCACAACGGAAGTGCCGACTCACTTGCCCCAACTCACTGTACTTACTGAATTCCAACCTCCTTGAGATCGTTTTCGGTGAGCGTGAGAAACAGCTGCAGGTCAATGTCCTGCTCCACGAGCACGCCGTGATACTTCGACAGCCCCACCTGTCTCAGAAACGCCTCAAGATCCTGCTGCTGCTGCTCCTGCTCCTGCTGCTGCCGATGCTCCTGCTGGTGGTGGTGCTGCTGCTGCTGCTGCCTCCTGCTGGTGGTGCGCTGCTGGCTGCTGCTGCTGCTGGTGGTTGATGATTGCGCTGTGCTCCTGCTGGTGGTTATGGCTGCTGCTGCTGCTGCTGCTGGGTGGTGGATGATGCTGCTGCTGCTCCTGCTGGTGGTGATGCTGCTGCTGCTCCTGCTGGTGGTGAGGCTGCTGCTGCTGCTGGTGGTGGTCATGCTGCTGCTGCTGGCGGTGACGCTGTTGCTGCTGTTGATGATGGTGGTGGTCCAGCTGTTGTTGTTGTTGCTGCTGCTGCTCCTGCCGACTCTCCTTATCGTCCGGTGGCACAGGTTCCTTGGCCAGCGTGGGCAACGTGGGTGCGGGTGACGGCGGTGTGGGCACATAACCCGTGAGATCGCGTGTTGTCTGTGAGGAAGGAACGTTGGTGTTAGCCCGCGTGTGCTGTGAAATTCCCAATGCGCTACGCATGTGGAAATGGTTACGATGATCGAAATGATGCGCGCAAATGGTCGCGGAAATCTGTTTTAAATGCGCACCAGTTTAGCAGGCGATTCTTGCTCGGATAGACTGTCACCGCTAGGTATGCCCACCGCGGCCGCAAATCCTCCGCTAGAACTCGAACTACTCTTTATCGTGACGGCGCCCGTCTGAAGAAATGCGCTGACACCATTTTCTCCATCCTCTGAAAGCAACAGAGGCAAGCACACAATCAGCTTCCCGGCGCAACGCCCTGTGTACGCCCACGGCTCAGGCAAAGTTGGTGAGAAACATCATGATATTACCCACAAATTATGGATGCCGTCAGTCATTATTTAGAAGGTTTGTGATCTATTAATCACAAGTGATCTACCCACCTGGGGTGATCAACAGGTAGCTCTAGTTAATAAGTGTTGCGATAGGACATTCTAAAAACAACTCTTGGTAACAAACTGCTACAAAGTCAACATTTTAGGGTGCACCACGTACGAACTGCACGAGCATAATTGACCTCGCATTAACATCTAAGGTGAGGCATGGTTATCTCTCTAGGACGGATAAGTCAGATTATGCATTACTCATGACAACCAAATGGCTGCTGTCATTCAACTGCTAAATACCAAGAGAACGTGTCGT
The DNA here is from genome assembly GCF_000485595.1 of Priapulus caudatus. Taxonomy (NCBI): domain Eukaryota; kingdom Metazoa; phylum Priapulida; class Priapulimorpha; order Priapulimorphida; family Priapulidae; genus Priapulus; species Priapulus caudatus. The sequence continues at coordinate 22,650 of NW_014577472.1, forward strand.
CTCGCCGAAAGTACTAACTCAGCCATCGCTCGACAGATTCACCGCGAATTTCGGCACGCACCCTTGCCTCCATCGCCGGCGCTGTGTGGGAGTCTCCGCTCCGTGTACGCCTGACTCGCCGTGACGATCTGGTCATTCTGGAATGTGACGTAGTCGCTCGGTACAAATGTCGGCACCTGCAGCGGCTGCCCCGGTGACGGCCATGCACCCTGCTGCGCCGGCGCCCCCTTGTGTTGCCGTGACTTCTCTATCAGCTGCTGCACGGCCTCTGGTCCGTCCCGCACGCTGGGGCCTGCTGCAGGTTGAGGAAATCAGAATGGCGATTTACGAACGTGAATCGGAAATGCTTCGCTGCATGAATTCTTACGATGAACGCATGATACCAAAGGTGACACTTTATCGTGTGAATAATACTTAAAATTATCACTGGGTTAATGAAATTAAAGTGTCAATGACACTGTAGCTCACCTTGGGTGTGATAAAAGATCGTGGGAGGGGGGATATATAAAGCAAGAGTATATATGGGAGAACTCCCATTATATAGCATATCCCCCATTATATACTCTTGATAATGATATATGCATAAGTTTTGATGCGAAAGATTTCAGATCTGAAAGTCTGAAATCTTGACGAGAGATGCCGCTACGCCTAAATGATCGCCATTTTGGTTTTCGAATATCGCGCAAATAAAAACAATAAAATATTCCAGTCAAATTATTGTAACGAAGAATCTAAAACACAATATTACACGTATATAGGTATGATTGTAGAGTTGTTGACCAGTTGGACAAAATAAACGTAATAGAACGTTGTCATCTCTTCCATAGGAGTAACAACTGTTTTGGGACTATAGCCTTACACATTCACATACCAAAATTTAACAAAATCGAATGAATTTAGATGGGCATTTTCATTTTTGCCAAAAAGTGGGCGTGGCTCGAAAGTAGGTCGACTGACGTGCTCCAAAATAGGAAGTTCAAATCTCTCCCATAGGAGTAACAACTGTATTCAATTTTAATTAAACATGTGGGTCAAATGGTTCTTGAGTTATCGTTGACCGTAGACAGACACTGAAATGCATAGTGAAATTGCCAAAATCTACCTAATTTGCATAATTTTAAAAAAATATCAAAACCCGTGTGATATGTTTAGGGGCCAGTCCTTATTCATTCACATACTATAGAAATGAGCAAAATCCGTTGAACCCTGTGACTTATGGCCATTTCCATTTTTGCCAAAAAGAGGACGTGGCTCGAATGTAGGTCGACTGGCGTGCTCCAAAATAGGACGTTCAAACCTCTCCCATAGGAGTAACAACTAAATGCAATTTGAAACATGTGGGTCAAACGGTTCTTGAGTTATCGTTGACCGTATCCAAATGTTGATGGACGGACGGACGGACGGACGGACGTACGATGGACAACACCCCATGGCAATAGCTCATCTTGACGATGTCAAGGCGAGCTAAAAATTGGGATGGAATTAAGGTTTTAGTGATCACCAACCTTTTGATTTACTTTTCCCAGATCTAGGGCTGTGTCGTGGGGGCTTGTAGTGCTGCTGCAATCGGTAACCTTCTTCTGACGAGCTGAGATCGGCTGGACCACAGTGCAGCCCTTAACGACGTCCATAATAATAACACGGTTTTATTTAAGACGGTTGCCAAATAAATATTTCGATCACTGTAGAAGATAAACGAACACAGCTACAAACGTTTACGATATATATTATATATATATGTTGATATATATATATATATATCAGAAATATGTTTGTAGCCAAACGTGTCTGTTTTATTAAATTACTGAAATTAATGGTTTCAAATCATGTTACACTTGCCTATAGTGATTTGTGAGTTTAATACATGCATCTTTTAAATCTATTCAGTTGGTATGAGATGGCAGCAAGCTGTGTTTAAACAGGTTTTGTTTTGTATGAGTTTGGTTGAACAATGACCATATAAGTAACATGGCATACCAGTCTCGTTCCGCAATGGGGAGTTTCCGTGCTCATATCTATCAATAAGAGTGACCACCTTCGTGTGGTGGTTGAGCAGGGCCAGAGACCGCGCAGTGTCCCCAACAGTGGTTCTGGCGTTCACATCTACACCCTGGAAAAATTAATCACGCTATCTATACGTCCACGTCTACGTACATCTCTACGTCATACGTACACATTGTTATGTCAGCAGGGCAACTGCAGTGCCATCTGCAGCCCAATTTCAATAACAACTGAGAAAATATAGATAATTGCATTATGTATCATAACCCTGAATGCTTCAAATATAAAGACAGTCAGTCACAAGTTCGTAATCACAAATAATTCAATGTCACCACAAACTTTATATCTCAATGGCATTGAGTGATAAACTTGTTGATTCCCCACGGTGCATTGGTAGAGAATCTGCATCCCCTAGAGATGGTCCAGGGCTCCCGCTACACACGTTTCATAATCCCAAATGACTCGCAGAGGAACGAGTGGAATGAAAATTAGGGTGCCATGTGAGGCTATATAGCTAATGGGATCTCAGGGACAAAGAATGCTTTGTGATCAAGCTTACGTGTTGCAGGAAATACTGAACAATGATCTCGTGTCCCTCGAGCGCTGCCAGGATAAAGGGAGTCATCCCATGATGTGGCTCCCTGCATCACACAGAAGGGATCCATGTACGAATAACATACCAACAATACAGTTACGTACGTAGTCCCATAATTGCGAGTCTCAAGCCATGCCCTCACACATTCATGGGATATTCGCAACATTCACGTTGTAGACACAATGGAAATACATAAATTAGGAAGTTGACGACACATTATAACGAAAGTGATAACCATAATACATAATTGTGAACCAAATGTAACAATATCAATATAAGTAACACATGATATGTAATATTATCAACACATGTAGAATGAATATATCAATATACATATACGTTCATGGTAATATTAAACTCTACAAAGTAATATGTGTGCATACACTGCGTTAGCATCAATGGAGTTTTCAAGAAGGAACTTCACAAAGTTCTGATGACCCGAGCTTGTGGCATGAAACAATGCTGTCCGTCCCTTGCTGTCTCTAGCTTCTAAGATTGCTCCAAACTACAAAGAAAAAATGTCATTACATCTTGGCTTCAAGGAGGTTGCTATATATCATACACGTATATCTATACTATGGTATATTATCGGATGTAGAGACAAGTACTCCTCCCAAAGTATGAGCATAATACCCCCCAGCAATGTAAATCTTTGCACATACGACATGGGAACTCCTCACAGAGTATGATAACGGTCTGCAAGAATGCGGGTATCTGATCTGAGACTGGTAGTCCTCCCAGAGTGCAATAACACTTAGAAAGAACACAAGTCAATACATCGAGATGGGCACTCCTCCTACAGTACGATAATACTATGTGGTGATGCCAAAAACAGAAGAGAATGCACATGGACAAATTCTCCTCAGTGCAAAAGGAGATGGTCGAAAGCAATCTCTGCAGCATGCTTGTGAATGCGTAACAGCATCATTGATGCGGAACACGTACTGACCTGTAGTAGAAAGAATCCGACGCTCTCGTTGCCACAGCTCGCTGCCAGCATCAGTGGCGTACATCCACTGTTGTTCTTTAGATTGACGTCGACTCCTGCATCAAGCAGTAGGTTCACGACATTGTCATGTCCGATGTAACTGGCATACATCAGCGCCGTCCAGCCTCCCTTGTTCTTCCTGTTCAGGTTTGAATCAGATTCCTGCCTGAACGAAGCAATAAATCACGAATATATCAGCACCTAAGAGCCTCATCTGTCAATTCTATAATGAAATGCAGTGTGGAACAATAGATATGAACAAAATATATTTTCTTGTTTCTACACAGAGGTTTCTTCTGAAACTTTCCAGAACAATGTGTTGGATATACCACCTTTAGGCCTACCTATTTTTTTACCATCGAAGTATACTAATCGTTATTATTATACCTAGTAATATATGCATGCACTGCATCATAATTCCCTAGACTAGCAGCTGTGTGCAAGTCAAATGGAATTGGGTCAAAATTTTCCGTTTCCACGTAGCACGGTCCTTTCCAAACAGATAGGCTGCGTTCCAACAGCTCACTCTCACTTGCCTCATCCGAAGCTTCGTAAGGGTAGTCATTTAACATGGTCAGTTTAGATCCACCTATGTACATATAACATATTGATCAGTCAATGAGTCAATGTGAGTCATAACTTCACTCATAAACAATAATAAACTCACCATTTTCACTTTTCAGGGCTGTTAAGCCCGACCACAAAGTAAATAAGTGTGCTAGTCATGCTTTTTGTGTATATATATCCTTGGTAGTTATCCAATTTTATGAATTCAGAATTTATTGTAAAAATATGCTATGTATTGCAGCGTTTCTTCTACATAGGAGGCACTGCGGCGCACCACCGTTGTCATGCAAATTTAACAACGCCGTTGTCAAAATGTTCCTGTATTTACCCGCCGATGTCAAAATAGTGTCAATCAAAAAATAAATAGATCACCGCGTGCTTCTGACTATATACATGGAAAATCGTAATGAAATTCATAGCAACGTTTCTTTTTGCGTGCCAGCACACTCCTGTGTCATTCCAGATTGCAGCGTTTTCCTCGATTCCGGGAAAGTTTTGCTGTCGCTCGCTATCCCTCATACCAGCAGTGCCCACCCCTACAAATACAGCAATAAGCATGCCCACGCGACTGTAACAATCGGTGCATTCGCCCCCCCCCCCCCGTACTTCAATCAATGCCGCCCCAGCCAGCAAGCATGAGCCACGATGTGCACAGCCACGGACGTGGGTAACAGGGGTGTCGCGGGCTGCTTTTTTCGGTTTTTTACTTTTGCGTGAATGCATGAGAATGCGTAGGGCATGCGGGAGTGCGGGAGAATGGGAGATTCTCACGGCTGCGCATTTCGCGAGAGACTCACGCATCTGGA
>NW_014577472.1:30417-37254 GCF_000485595.1 Priapulus caudatus
GGGAGTCGCCACTAACGGGGGGGGGGGGGGCCTACTCCCTACTCTAACGCTACTTCTAACGCCTAACCATATCAAATAGTGACCAGGGTACATTCCGGTATACCGACCGCGTACCCAGCGTATGTTCCGGCAGTACCTGGGGGACATAGACCCTATGAGCTCTTATATGCCGTACCTCACCTACTCACTAACGAGTCTAGGGCAGTCGCCTACATCTACTCCCTAACCTAACCATATCAGATAGTTACCAGGGTACGTTCCGGTATACCCGCCGCGTACCCAGGGTACGTTCCGGCAGCTACCTGGGGGACATAGACCCTATGAGCCTTACTTACTGTCATAATGACTTAGTTAGAACACATCACTAGTTACCACACTAGTCTAACACAGCCTGTCAGTGTCACAGACACAGTAGCATTGATACATACTGACATAGACTCATACTAGTTACTACTAGTACTACTACTACTAGTTATACCTAGCCACAAGTTCCCTTCTCGCTAACACTACGTGGCGAGAGGGACACTACGTTTCCTACGACGTTGTAATACTAACAGTCGCGAGAGCCTAGCTGGTCGGTTCAAGTCATAGCCTCATACTCATCACTCATACTCATAGTCATAGACATAGGCCCTACCAGTAGGCTACCAATAGGATTAGTGACTTCACTCAGCTTACACGTATGGTCACGGTGGTACTTCTAAACATACAACGAATTTAACATGATACGCTGACCACTTCATAACCGCCTATTTACATTTACTACAATATTTATATCTTGATTTACGTTTATCGCGTTTTAGTTGGTGAGATCCACTGAATTATTGATATATACAAGACTACTCTTCGTTGTTGTTTCTAAATGCATCCTCGAGGATTCTCACGAAGATATGACGAGAAATGTGATGGCAGCAGCTGAAGCCGTACTTTTGTTAGAAGTATTTGTAAGGTACTAAGTGTTGAAGCGAAGTGATAGCACAGAAAAAATATATATTGTAACAACAATACCTGTTTTACTCATATAAATTTTAATGTTGCTGTGTGTTGTTCACTTGTTGTTCATTAATCATCCTGTTGCACGAGTCATGGTCACAATGAATGTAGTAATAGCTACTACGAGTATATGCCATGGGCCTACACACACTGTACACAATGTATTTTTTGGTTAACAACGGCAGTGTCTGTGGCTAGATTACTGCTGGGAGGGACTCAGACAGGATCTGAGAGCGGGCCTGTTCTAGTCCTAGTGTTGATGATGGCATCCATCTCTGGTTAGATTCTTGTTTCCCCAGTAAGCGCTGGCAATGTCAACATTGTCTTTTGGTGTTGGTCTTCACACTACCGCTAGTCCGCAAATGCAGACGTTATTAACTCCGCTTTGCTAATCTGAGAGGTGCGGGTTTATCCATACTAGGGGTCTGCGCGCTCAGACTACAATACCCAGTAGACTCGTTAGTGGAGTAGGCGAGGTACGGTCCGGCATATTAGATAGTACCAGGGTACGTTCCGGCAGTACCCCGGGGGACATAGACCCTCTCAGCCTTATTAGATAGTACCAGGGTACGTTCCGGCAGTACCCTGGGGGGACATAGACCTTCTCGGCGTAAGTAAGTGTAAGTTATTGCGGCATTTACTCCTCTACTCATTCAATAGAGGTACGGTAAAAGTATCACTACAAGTAACCATAATAGGGTCTATGTCTCCCTGACCTCTGTTTGACCTGGCTCGTTCAGATCTTTCTGACTAACCCTAACTCTCGGTAACTATCTGATATGGTTAGGGTTAGGGTTAGTCAGAAAGATCTGAACGAGCCAGGTCAAACAGAGGTCAGGGAGACATAGACCCTACGGGCACAAGTAACTCTAATTCTTGTTGTTTATTATATACATTCTTCACTTCTGTTTTTCAGATGCATGCCAACTTGCTAAAGTAAAAGCTATGCTTACACGATGTAGTCTGTAGAACCAAGAAGTTTGTTTCTACACACGAGACATTTTGCAATGTCATCTAGCTCTGCAGATGATGAGGCTGGTAGTTCAGCTGCAAGCGATATCAGCTTGCCTGACTTCCAGTCTGAGATGAAGTCAATATTTTCTGAAGTTCACGAGCAACTGCCATCTCTGGATTATGAGGATGAGGTATGATGGGATCAAGGATACTTTGGGACCCCGCAATATGTTGTCGCATATGTGCTACATTAATCTGGGGTGCTAAACTAGGCTTGAACTTTTCACATACACATATAAATTATACACGTATTTAAACCACGGCGTTATGATTAGTAACATAACTACACAAGTTGCTACCAATTAAAGATAGAGCATAAAGCATAACAGCGGCAAAAATAGCAGAAATGCTTCGAGTTTTACCTGGTGAGTGGGTGAGTAGTGAGAATGTCCAGTATGACTATACATCCCTAGCATGTTGTCTCCAAATCCATAGATGAATGAAGAAGGGGACGATGAGGCCGAGGAAGACGACGAAGTTGGATTTCAGCCGTGTAATTACAGGAGTGCAGGACAACACGGCCACCTATCCCTCGATGATAGTGCTGTTGACCAGGCAGGGCTGAATAAACGAGGTATTTACCTTTGTTGGTATATGTCATATTGATACTAGAGAATTTCATAAAGCAATCTTATTTGTATTGTACATCTTTCATGCGTATTCAAACTCTTTATGATCCGCTAACTCAGCCTGACCAGGCTGCATGGCTAATGTCAATACACAAAAGATTCTTCTTGGAGCTACCGCTAACTATGAGACCCATAGCTGTGTTTTTGTGTTAGTGTGTTAATTCACTGATCCATGTGCAGATGTGTGGCTGAAGTAGCGGCTAGAGTAAATTTGTTCTCCATCGCCTACCTATTCTTCCAACCATCACAAACCATCTACTATATTTAGTACTCCTGTATAAAGCATGAATAAATGGGTTTGAACTTTGAACTCCGGACGTGTAGACTGCGCCCAGCAGGATCCTCTCGCGACCCCAGAGTTTGGCTCCGGAGAAGAGGAACTACCCGAGGACAGGGAGAGATCCCCTCTTCCTCCACCTCCTGCTCCTGGTGCTCACTGCGCACAGGAACTGAGCGACATGCTCGCAAAGTTTATCCCTCAGCAGCCTCCAGTGCTGGATGCGGCGAGCGTCAGTCTAGGTGAGGGCCGTAACGCTGCGTGCGGGGTAGTGTAGCTACGACGCACTGTAATGCCTTGCTACAATGAGGCCTTGCTTAATGAAGCCTTGCTTAACGAAAATTCGTGTAATGGACAAACTATTTCGTTTATAATTACTGCGTAATATTAAGCATAATGTCGTGAACTTGTATACATATGTATAGAGTATGTATATGTTTGTGATGGTAATATAGGTGGGTTGCACGGATGTGTAAATATGAGATATTGATAGTATCATTCAAGAAAAATGTTGAAAGAAAGAAGAAAAGTTATCAAGTGCTAGATTTTTTATCCAGGTAAGACCCCATAGTATGTCGCAATCTATCATAACGCTTGATTCTCACGCGCCGCTGTGCCATATGATTCATTGATTGGTGGTTTCTCGTTAAGATTTCGACGAGGATAACGATCGGAGTCTGTCGGAACTGCTGCAGTCGGATGAGCTCTGTGCTGCTGGGGGAGATCCAGGTGAGCAGATTGTAATCAGCAGCACACCTGCGTAACTCGTGGCTGTGCGTACCTGCATTAGGGCTTCATGTCAAACCAGATAATCCGCAGGCTTGTAGTTGCAGTAAAATGGTGTGAAAAATGCAGATGGTCGAAATCCAACATCGTAGGCCTAAGGCTTTTAATGGTACAGACGTCTGTCAGTAATTTTGAGTATAAACACGATGAGGTTATAATGATAATGTTATTCACTGTTTAACATTTTATTTTTGAAATTATGATCCACTGTTCACTCCAGTGTATACGAGTTTCAGAGAGGCCTCTATTTTGTGTCATTACTGAACTCTGGAAGGTATATGCTTGTATAACATATAAATTCTATGCACACATGAACCCCCATATGAACCACACACACACACTGCCCCCCATCACCACACGTACGCACACGCATGGACCACACGCGCACACACACGCACACACACACACTGCCCTCCCCCTACCACCACCACGACACGTACGCACTCGCACTCACACTAACAAAAAATGCATGCACGCGCACATTTTCGGACGGATCACTGACTTTTGGATGTACTCGCAGAGGGCTCTGGTTGTGATGGGAACGACGTCACACTGCTGCAGCAGCTGGCAGTGCTAGCGGACAGATACGGCAGCTCAGCGTGGACGTCCGATGCCACCAGCCTCCCACCGAGCTCCTCACACAGCTCCCCGCGGGGCCGCGTCGACGCAGGTGAGTCTCCCGTACCGATGCCAGCATCCGCCGCTCACTGCCACCCAGCTGCAGTGTTAAGACCTCGTCCTGTCGAAACCTCTGTTTGTTCGAACACCTGTGGTGGTCTAATCCAATTGTGTCCGATGTACGTTTGTGGTGCGGCGCACAAACTTCTAAGATTGTGTTTTATATGTTGTTTAAACTTGAGAATCTCTGTTCTACTCACTCTCATTGAGGGCTGTCAACATTCTCATTATCGTTAACCTCGTCCCCATCCTGACCTCGATATTCATTCTCATTCTTATTGTCATAATCCTCCTCTTCCTCGTCATCATCATAGTCATCATCATAGTCATCATCATAGTCATCCTCATCATCATCTTCATCTTCATCCTTGTCACCATCAATGTCCTTATCATTATCCTCATTATCATCGTTTACATCTGTATCCCCATCCTCATCCTTATCCTCAACCGCATCCTTATCCCCATCCGCATCCTCATCCCCATCCTCGGCACTCGGGTCGTGTGTGACGACACTGACGCGAGTTCTCTGCCGTGTTGTTTAAGATTCGATGACGGATGGCAGGGGGGTGGTGGCCGTGGGCACCAGCACCAGGGAGCCAGACACCGTGTTCCTGGACCTGCGTAATCGTGCCCCGCACGATGAGCAGAGCCAGCGACGAGCCGACAACATGTACTCCATACGACGCATACTCAGACTAGGGTCGGACGGGTAAGCAACACCACGCGCAGCATGCGCCGCGATTATTGTTACTATTTACTATATACTAACTGCTTATATGTAAAAAAGATTAAATTAATATTTCCATCTGTTGTTGTCACCTAGCTTTCGATCACGTCAAAAACTAATTATGCCGATAGCGAGAATGGTGTGCAATTGTTAATGTTACCTAGGTAGATTAAAAGTTGTCATTACTGATTGTTGCCATTCCTCAACTTATAACCTAGTTCATTTTACCTAGCTTCCTATCACAACTTAAAACGAATGCCCATACACTTATATAATAGCTACAATTGCGCACAAGCATTGATATTACCTGATTAATTAAATTACCTAATATTATTTGAAGAATCGGGTGACGCACTAACTAATCAAAGCAAAGTTTAGCATTGCTAATGACAACCGTTTTCTCGGCTGCGTTCAGCGGCACAGAGAGCTCAGACTCGGACTCGGAGAGCGGGAGAGACAGCGAAGACGAGACCGTCTCGTGGGAGAAGCAGCGTCTCAAGGTCAAGCAGACTCAGACGAAGGGCACGTCGTGCAGCCTGCAGCTGAAGCAGACACCCGCCGCCGAGAAGTTGCAGACGACGCCGACGGCGGAGGGTAGGGGGCCCACGGCCTCTGCGCGTCGCCGCGGCAACGGTCAGGTCGCAAAGAGCACATGCGGCGTCTCCACGGTGATGACGGTGGCGCCACCTGTCGCGCACGAGGAGAGGGAGACGGCGGAGCGGGGCGTCGGTACGAGTACAGGGGAGGGGTCGCGGGCGAGCGCGTCCATGCGCGCCGTCATGGCGACCGCAGCGACGCCGGGGGAGACGCTCGCGAGGAGGGGAGCGGAGGCGCAGGAGGAGAAGGTGCCATCGCGCGCGCCGCCGCAGGGAAGCAAGGCGAAGAAGTCCGAGTAAGTTGTCCGAAGACACCTGGTTCGTACATGCGTGCACGCGATGTGTTGCTCAGTCCTTTGTTGCGCCGGATTGCGTGATTTGTTGTGCTATTTCATAAATTGCCCTATCCACCTGAAGTGATTTACAGCACTAGTCAGTCAGGACTGTGATAGGATGTTTCAAGGCAATACTTAGTAACAAAGTGCCGCAATTTGAAACATGGCATACGCATGTAAAGCTACCTACAAAATTGGGTGAGCCTGACCGAGCTAGCAACAATATCTAAGAGGGCGTGGTTATCTCGCTCAGGCGAATAATTCAATTGCACGAATTGTTGCAATGCTTTGCAATACCTAATGCATCGTCTTCACCGGGACGTTGTACGCTCGATTTTATTGACGAACGGTAAGAATCGTCGTGGCGACGAAACACTGACCCATCGCCGTGTCGCACTTACAGTGAGAGCGCCAAGAAGCAGCGTGAGCGGCAGGTACGGATGCGGGAGTCACGGCAACGCGTGCGCAAGCAGCTGGAGGCAATGGCGCCGACGATGTCTGCCGGAGAGCGACAGGCGATGGCCGATGTGACAGGGCTTATCTACGACGAGGTATGTCCGCTACGCGTCATGGGTCCCACGCGTGGGAGGCCGTGGGTCGCGCGCTCACATAATGCCGTAAACAGTGAAGCTGTCGTCGTGAGTGTGGCACGGCGCGAACTTTCGCATAGTGCATGAGATGTATGGGATTAAATATTACAATATTTTTAAGATTGCAACACTGATTAATTTTTAGCTCGCCTTGACATCGTCAAGATGAGCTATTGCCATGGGGTGTTGTCCGTCATACGTCCGTCCGTCTG
>NW_014577472.1:37264-47267 GCF_000485595.1 Priapulus caudatus
AATGCCGTGCATATGTACGTGGGGTGGCGTATGTGCATGTATGTGAACTCACCCTCGTGACGAACGGCGGCAGGTCCGATTTCGTGCTGCGTCAGTAGCGCGACACATAGACGAGCCGTTAGACCAGCAACGTCCCATGGGGCACTGATTCGTAGAGGTTCGAAAAGCAGTGGATGTAACGGCGGCCGTAGTAGTCCGTGTACATCTGTGAGGGAACAAACACAGGCGTCACACATCACACTACACATGTCACACACGGCCAACGCGCGCCCCGCGAACGCACGCAACACGCACACTGCACACGACACCCACACGGCACACGCACGGAATCGCAGCACGCACACGCACACGCCACACGTCACACGCCAGCATGCGACGCACACACTGACACACACAGGTAACACCTTATAGAAGCAGTGATGTATAGCATTAGTCCGTGAAGAAGCAAACACCAATATGCCACACATTCACACGCACAAACGTCATCACACAACACACGTCACTTAGCTATAAACAGTCAGGTACAGTGAAGGGGGCAGTAGCAACGCTCTGTGAGGAAACACGTCACATGTCCAGCCAGGGCCAACACAATGACAGCTAGTTACCTCAACTAAGAATCAACCGTTAAGAAACCAAAGAGACCGGGTACAAGATGGCGTTGCGCAAAAGATGGCGTTGTTCCCACGACCGCGCAAAGAAGCGGTTAATGACGCGCGCGACTCCGCGGGAATGGGCGCTAACTGCGACCGCGGTGGGTGTGTATGTAGCAGTTCGCGGCTGCCCGCTGATACGAATTCGCTGGCGCCCGCGGAAGGAGGGCAGGGCGCAGCGAATCCGTAAATAGCGGGAAAGCGTAACATCGGCGCCCCCAGTTTTCGTCACACCATACAGCCGGCTCGGCTACGGCGGGCAGTGCGGCTGCCTGCTTGCGGCTGCGAGAGGGTGTAATGTCCCCCGGGTACTCGGGCCCGGAACGACCCTGGTACGTCCGGTTATACCGTTAACGTACCTGGCACTATCTAATAGCGTGGACCGTTACTCGCACTAACTCGCATCTAAACAGAGTCTAGGGAGTTGCGCCTACGCCTACTCCGCTAACCCGAACCCGAACCCATTAACCCTAAACTTAACCGCTAACCCTAATCCTAAGCGCCATACGATATCAAATAGTGACCAGAGTACGTATCCGGTATACCGACGTACGCCAGGGGGTACGTTCCGCAGTACCTGGGGACATAGACCTTATGAGCGCTGCTTGGCTGTTGGCAACGCTGCCGCGGTCAGGGCGAGTATTGTTTGCTGCGGTCCTGCTTGCCAGCCAGTATCTACTAGATTAGGCTAAACCGTGAAAAACTGCAGCGGCACGCCACCACGTCTCGCAGTATTCGCCGGCGCAGCGAAATTCTTGTTTCCGCATAAACGGTAGAAACATATTGCAAAGATATAAGCGCCTTCTGATTGGTTGCTTCGATTTCTTTGCCTTTGACAGAGAACAAACCGCACATTTGTAAATGTTTGTTGGGTTTATGACGGCAGCTAGAATTAAGTACCGTTTTGTTTGAATGTATGTTCCATTGAAGAACATATCTTTTCCTTCATGTATATAACAGTATTAATATCACTATAATAATTCGCAATTCTTTCTGCAAATGTCTTGATTTTCATCTCATCTTAAGTTATGGAGAGGGTCTGGGCTCTCGTAATATTATTCAGTAGCATACGTATGTACACGCACTCATAGTGGCTTCGTCGCAGGATTGAGGAAGGAGCGAAGGGGTACGACAAGAAACTACTAGAGGCACAGAAGGTTCGTTGTCGTAACAAGGTACTGACAGATAATGTATCGCCGATGTAGTTGTAGGTGGTTTAGTCTTATGTTTATATTTTAATCTGAGGTATGTTTAAGGTTAGTGGGTTAGGGGTTAGAGTTAGGGTTAGGGTAGGGTTAGTGGTAGGGGTTAGGGTACTACGTCTGAAGTACAAGTCTGGTAAGGCAGCTTGTGTGTATACATATATGGTACGCGCTCGGGTAGATATCTGTAGTCCGTTAGCGACAACGACCGCCCCTCGATGCACTATCTAGACAGAAGGCTAGCGACGCTACTAATATATGTACTAGGCTACGACAGTACTGAGAGCTATACGTACTCGTATCTCGTTGACGTCTAGAGTAGTAGTATTACTAGTACCGTAGTAGTACGCTAGTAGTAGCCATAGTGTTAAACCCTGAGGTCAAGCTGAAACGAAACTAATTCGGACGCAACGGCACGGAACATAAACAGACAATTCGAGCAGCGTAGTAAGTAACTATAAATAATAAGCCCCCAGAAATAGAAAAACCCGGCCTCTCATAACTTAAATTTATAGTGAAAATAACACATTGCAGCAAAGAAGTGGCAAGTATAGTAATTATGATATGTGTTATAAATAATTGAGGTAAAATATGTGTGTTTCATGGATAAATACATCCAGAAAACTTATTACTCTTATCTCGAGGTCAGTAAAACGCAAACCAGAACATTTACAAGAAGCGGCGTTTTGTTCCTTTGTCTTGAAGGTTTTCTTCAAGTGCAAAGCAAATTCAAGTCGAAGAAACGGCAGTGATGATTTGGTAATTCACTTCAACCCATTGTTGTTTTAAGAGAAAACATACTAAAAAACTACATTAACCTCTACTTACTGCAGAAAGTTGGGGGAAAGTTTTGGTAGATAATTGGGATCTTTGGCTACAGAGTCATGGAGGATGACATCTGCCAAATCCAGCCATCAAAAGGCGCCTTAAATCACTTCCGTTTGGGGAAAAACATTCGCCGCACGGCCACGCCAGCGTAGGTGGTCGCACGACGGTGCCGTTGCCCGACGGCAGCGGGTTGCTGAAAATCAGTGGGCACGTACCTGCAGCCAGGCGCGCGTAAGCGGCGTGCATCGCATTTTCAGATAGGGCAGTAGGCCGCGCCCCCCCACTGAGCGGCGCACGACACTTGTCCGTAAAAAGCTATTGAATAGTTACAAAACTCTATATCGGCAAGTGCCAGTCATTCGCGTAGCGGGCCTAACGAGCGATGGCCGGCGTCGATCGCTTGATTGACAGCATTTCTTGAGGTTTCTTGTAAGGAGTCACTATCGTTCTTAGCCATGAGGCGCGCCACCACAAAATAGTTAGGGGCCGTGTTGGAGATGGGCCTAAAACGCTGTCCATCGCGAAATGTCGGTTGGATGCGCCCAGTTTTTCGCTGAGTGCGTTTTCAGACGCCCTGTCTCAAGATATCTGCTAGAAGTGGACAAAAAAGGGGGCGGCGTATTCCGCGTATGGGGCGCGCTTCGCACGCGAGATGTGCGCTGCGCAGCAAAAACCGGGCCGCAAGTCCGTTCTAACAAAACAGAGTCTAGCAAGGAAATACACAGCGTTTAGGCTGCTAAGCGAAAACTCAGGATATACCATCAAACAGACAAATAGGGGTATGCAGCTCTGTGGTGGCGGGGTGATGCGTCATATTAATGATGTGTGTGGCTTGTGGCGTTCACGGGTATAATAACGTAAGCTTACCTTTGGCGGCTAATAGATTCAGACGCATTGTCGTGCTGGCTGTGTGGGCGGCGGGCGACAGTGGCGCGGGAGGCACGACCTTGAACGTTCGACGCGTCTTCGCAGAAGTAATGGCTCAGGCTCAAGCCAAAACACGAGAGCGCCTCACCGCGTGCTGGTATCTGCTGCGTGTCACCTGCGTGCGTGCAAGCAAGAGGGTGCGTTAGTTACCACGACCACCCTTATGTTGCCCGGTCATCACGGCCGTCGCGTCACAGCATACAGACCTGCATGTATCACGTGCGCTCGTAACCGAGTGTGAGTCCACCCTCGTATAACAAGCACGGTTGTCCTCGGTGGGCATAAAGACTGCACTCTGCTGTCTTTACCTCCCTCTTCACTGCCACCCCACACTCCCCAGCCTACTCTTCACTCACCCGCCACCCACCCTTAGCTCCCCCCGCCAACACACCTCCACTCCCTCTCCCAACGCCACCTCCACCCCCCGCCACCGCAATGCTCCACTGCCCCCGGCCACCCACCTCCAACCTCGACTGGCCACTACCCCACTCCCTCCGCCACACACAGCTCCACCGCCCCTCTACCCACGCTCCAACTCCCCCCTCCTCACTCGCCACCACTCTCTCCACCCCGCCCCCGCCACCAGCCACAACGCCACTCCCCCTGCCACTGCACGGCTCCACGTCTCGCTGCACCAACCTCCACTCCCCTCCCCACTGCACTCACGGATCTCCACTGCCCCCCTGCGCACTCACGCTCCACTCCCCCTGCTGACCCGCCACGCTCACACTCGCCCCCTCCCTCATGTGCCACTCACCATCTCTACTGTGCCCCTGCCACTCACGTCTCCACTCCCCCTGCTACGCACCTCCACTCGCCCCCTCGGCTCATTGCCGACTTCACCTCCACTCCCCCTTGGCCACTCACCTCCACTCCGCCCTGCCACTCACACTCCACTCCCCCTGCTACGCCCAGCCCCACTCCCCTGCCACCCAACACTCTCACTCCCCTAGGCCCCACACTCCACGTCCACCTCTCTTCTCATGGCACTCAGCTCTCACTCCCCATGCACCACCGCCACTCCACCCTCCTCACTGCCATCGCCAGACTCCACCCCACCGCCCCCCACTCTCACTCCCCGCCACACTACCTTCAGACCCCCCCCCCCCTCCACTCCGCTTGCCACACCGCCTCCCCTCCACTCCGCCCTGCCACCCACGCCCAACTCCCCCTGCCACCCCCTGCCACTCCACCCTCCCCCCGCCACCCGCACCCACACCTCCACTCCCAAACCAACTCCCCTCCAACTCTTCCTGCCACACGCACTCCAACTCCCCATCCACTCCCACCTAACCCCCCCCCCCCGCCTCGAGACGCCGGGTACCATGGATGCAAGTGAGCAGACGGTTTCGAGACATCGGTTGGGGTTGCGCCCGCGTAGCAGTACTGCGTTCCTCGCGCGTCGGCTCCATCGCGACCTCTCATCGCGGGCAGCCAGCGAACGCTCCGTCCCACGGCGCCGCGCTTGTGCAGCGTGTTCCACCGCCGAAGCAGACACTTGGCCGATGCGTGCTGGACGGCGTCCGCATATCTCGTCGCGCTGGCGGGACGCAGACAGCGAGGCGGTTACCTGGCGCACCGACGGCATAAAGCGGTTTACGAGGTAACACGGCGGGAGACCGACCGAAGCAGTGTAACTTGTGCGACCGGACGTAAAGCGGTTTACAAGGTACGACAACGAAACGCGACCACGGAGACGGTTACCGTGGTAAGCTGACGCAGAAGCGGCTAGAGCCTACGACGGCGTGTAAGCTAGGCAAGAAGATGGTTACCTATGGCAACTGACAGTGAGCCGACTACAAAGGCCAGTGAACGTGGTAATCTAAGCATTCTCAGCATGCTCGGCGTCAAATTTTCACGGTCAGGAATTGCGTCGCGTGATCGTTAAAAATTTATCCCGCAAAAATATATTAAATTTATAAAAAAATCGAAAATACCGGCAATTGGTGAAGTGAATTTCTCGTCCGCCTAACAAGAAGCCTGTTGACTTCAGACGACCGTAAACCAAACATCCGAATCGCCGCCTGCACCGCCGAGAAGTGCAAGCAGCTACGCACCTTGTTGCGCCTCGGTGCTCACTACGGCGACACGCTGGAGCGGGCCGCGGCAACCTGGCGGCTGATCTGCGAGCTGCAGTCTGGACGCGGTCAAGCCACTACTGGCTGCAGACGCGATGACGCTGTAACGGACACGGCGGCTCATCTGGGCCGGTCCGCCGCGCCGCCGGCGCTGGCACCAGGTGAGGGCAGGCCACGAGAGGGCCAGGATCGTGAAACGTGTACGTCAAAACCTGCAGCAAGGAATCGCACGGCGTCATCGCAGGGCAGACGGAGCACAGAGCAGCTCGTTATATATGTAGTTCGCGAACTGTACGTAAGAACGTGAAGGCGGGGCGATTCTGCGATGCCAACGCGGCTCGAGAGAACTTCATCGTATAATGCATCAATGCAGGGTCTTAAAGAGTTATTTGTAAAGAGCAATCGAAAAGTATGAAATTCTCGAGTTAGTGAGCTAGTATTAGCATAATTGGTTGTCTCTGCCTGTCAAGTATTTCTGACACTGCAATCTTTTGCCTGCGGGCACAGTCACAACACGGGTCAAAAATTAACTTCAGCGAGTTCAAAAATCGTGACTGAGAGTGTCGATTCGGGTTACGAAGTTGACGGCGTCACCTGTGTCGCATGGGCTTTGCAAGTGGATGTTCCGTGAATCTGCACCGCGCTGGCTGGACAACAGCACGCTGACACAGCACCGTGTCGAGGTGCAGCATCTCCCGGCAGCGGCCGCATCGGCCGTCGGACGACTCCTCCCTGTGTGAAGTCCATGCAAAAACACAGAAACTAAAGAACAGGCACAACGCACGGAACGCTTAGCACGGCCCCAGATCGATCACAAGAGCAGTAGTGTGTATACAAACGTTCCAGGATTTGATTGCAATGTTTTTTGAGCATTCGCTTTAAGTAGGATATAGCGAATGCATTAGATAGGGTAAAACGTTGCAGCACCGGCCAATCTGTAACATACTTCTCCCACAGAGCCAGAGAAAAATCACTGCACGCGCTCACCCATCAAAGCACTGGCGCCCATTCGGCACTCACGACCCCCGTGTGCCTAATAAATATAAGGCGTTAATGTGCAGGCAAGATGAAGAATTTGTAATAAATTATAGCCTCAAGTAATACATGTGTGTGCGTGTGCTGCGTGTGTTAGATATGTAGTGTGGAGGCAAGTAATGCCAGGATTTGTAATCTCGTGTAAAATCAGTAATGAAAAGTGTCGAATGACGAGCTGGTAGCGCACTTGGGTGTGATAGAAAGAGGGAGCGGCGGATATATAAATAAGAGATATATATGGAGAACTCCCATTATATATAGGCATATCTCCCATTACTATACTCTGATAATGGATATAATTGGTATATATATACATATATGATACATGATATATAGTTTTGATGGCGAAAATAGAACGTTTTCAGATCTGAAAGTCTGAATCTTGACGAGAGAGCTGCTTACGCCTAATGATCTGCGCATTTTGGGTTTTTCGAATATCGCGCAATAAAAAATAAAATATTCCAGTCAATACTGTATCGAAAGAATCTAAAACACAATATTACACTTATAATAAGTATGATTGTAGAGTTGTTACCAGTTAGACGAATAAAAATATATAGACTTTGCAATCTCTTGAACTGAATTTAGGCCATTTCCATTTTTTGCCAAAAGTAGGACGTGCTCGCATAGTAGGTCGACTGGCGTCTTCCAAAATAGGACGTTCAAAACCTCTCCCATTAGGAGTCAACAACTGCATGAAAATTTGAAAAATGCTGGTCAACACGCGTCTTGAGTTTATCGTTGACGGTAGCCAAATTGTTGACGGACAGACGGGACGGACGTATGAGGAGCCCGTCTTCTGGCAGACGGTCGACGTTCAGGGCTGCCTCCCCGCACACGTCGCGCCGCCACACGCCGACACCGACAACGCGGTCTGTCTATTAGCGCCAAAGGTAAGCTTACGTATATACCCGTGAACGCACAGCCACACACATACATATATGCACGCATCACCCCGCCACACAGAGCTGCATACCCTATTTGTGTTGATGGTGATATTGAGTTTCGCTAGCAGCTAACGTGTGTATTTCCTTGCTAGACTCTGTTCTGTCTAGTTTCTAAGGTGATTCTTAGTTGAGGTAACTAACGTCATGTGTGCCCTGCTGGGACTGTGACGTGTTTCCTCACAGAGGCGTGTGTACTGCTACACTGTACCTGACTGCTTTTATACTGTGTAACGTGTGTGTGTGTGACGTTTGTGCGTGTGATGTGTGGCATATGTGTTTGTTCCTCACGGACTATGCTATACATCACTGCTTCTATAAGGTGTTACCTGTGTGTGTGTGTGCGCGTGTGCGTGTGCGTGTGCGTGTGCGTGTGCGTGTGCGCGTGCGCGTGCGCGTGCGCGTGTGCGTGTGCGTGTGCGTGTGCGTGTGCGTGTGCGCGTGTGCGTGTCGCGTGCGTGCGTGCGTGCGTGCGGGCGTGCGTGTGTGACATGTGTGTGTGATGTGTGACGCCTGGGTTTGTTCCTCACAGATGTACACGGACTACTACGCCGTACATCACTGCTTTTCGAACCTCTACGATCAGTGCATGGACGTTGCTGGTCTACGGCTCGTCTATGTGTCGGCTGCTGACGAGACGAAGGACCTGCCGCCGTTCGTCACGAAGGGGTGAGTTCACATACATGCACATACGCACAGTACATATGCACGCACGCACACACGCACATATGTATGCACACATGCAGGGACATTACAGTGATGGGTGATGAGTGATTAGTGGTTAAATCAGATTTTTCTTGCAGTGTAATGCTATTGAAGCTTTGTGATAATATTGGGACATAACTAGATCCAGTTTTGATTGCTCTATCGCACCAGACATACAAAACTGAAAGACCACATGTTCAAGATCAGGGCAAGCGATAGTCCCCTCTGCGACTGTGGACTTGCCAATGAGACCGTGGACCACAAGATCTTCCATTGCTCACGACTCAGACCAGTCACTGAGTCGAGTTAGCAGGGAGAAGATGACCGACACGATCGATCTGGGGTATGTGTAGTCTGAGCCGACGCAGACCCCAGTAATGGATAAACCCGCACCCTCAGATTAGCAAAGCGGAGTTATAACGTCTGCATTTGCGGACTAGGGTATGTGAAGACCAACACCAACCCAAGCCATCGGACAATTGACATTGCCAGCCTTACTGGGGAAACCAAGAATCTAACACCAGAGATGGATGCCATCATCAAACACTGAAACAGGCCCTCTCCAGATTCCTGTCTGAGTCCCTCCCAGCAGTAATCTAGCCACAGACACTCCGTTGTTAACCAAAAAAAATACACTGTGTACAGTGTGTGTAGGCCCCTATGGCTATACTACTACTAGTACTAGTAGTACTAGTAGTACTAGCTATTATTACTACATTCATTGTGACCATGACCTCGTGCAACAGGATGATTAATGAACAACAAGTGAACAACAACAAAAGCAACATTAAAATTATATGAGTAAAACAGCTATTGTTGTTACAATATATATTTTTTTCTGTGCTATCACTTCGCTTCAACACTTACCAAGACTTCTACAAAAGTAAGGCTTCAGCTGCTGCCATCACATTTCTCGTCATATCTCGTGAGAATCCTCGAGTATGCATTTAGAACAACAAACGAAGAGTAGTTTCGCATATATCAATAATTCAGTGGATCTCACCAACTAAAACGCGTTAAAACGTAAATCAAGATAATAAATATTGTAGTAAATGTAAATAGGCGTGTTATGAAGTGGTCAGCGTATCATGTTAAATTCGTTGTATGTTTAGAAGTACACCGTGACCATACTGTAACTGAGTGAGTCACTAATCACTATGCCTAGGCTATGGTACTGGTAGGGCCCTATGGCTATGTCTATGACTATGAGTATGAGTATGAGGCTATGACTTGAACCGACCAGCTAGGCTCTCCGACTGTTAGTATTACACGTCGTAGGAAACGTAGTGTCCCTCTCGCCAAAGTAGTGTTAAGCGAGAAGGGAACTTGTGGCTAGGTATGACTATAGTAGTAGTAATACTAGTAGTAGTAGTAGTAGTAGTAGTAGTAGTATGAGTCTATGTCAGTATGTATCAATGCTACCTGTGTCTGTGACACTGACAGGCTGTGTTACTGTTAGACTAGTGTGTAACCAGATGAGACGGGATACTAGAGAAGCGTTGCCGAAAGGAGATGTTGATCCCAAGCGCTGAAGCGCAGATCTTTCGCGCAGTTCCGCGGCAAGGCGCACGCGACCGCGGGAACGTCCTACGACAGTATGCAGCGCTGGCAGCTATGGATCCGTGCGCCGAATG
>NW_014577472.1:48483-72106 GCF_000485595.1 Priapulus caudatus
ATGTATATATATATACATATATCATTATCAAGAGTATATAATGGGAGATATGCTATATAATGGGAGTTCTCCCACATATACTCTTGATTTATATATTCCCCCTCCCTCTTCTATCACACCCAAATTGAGCTACAGTGTCATTGACACTTTCATTACTGATTTACACCGAGATTACAAATCCTGCATTCTTCCCTCCACACTACCATATCTAACACACGCACACACGCACACACATGTATTACTTGAGGCTATAATTTATTAAAATCCTTCATCCTTGCCTGCACATTACCACTTATTACTATTAGGCGCACAGGTGTGTGAGGGTTTGATGGGTGAGGGTGTCAGTGAATTTCGTTTTTCTCTGGCTCTGTAGAAGTATGTTACAGATTGGCTGTGCCTGCTAACTACCCTATCTAACACACTCGTATATCCTACTTAAAGCAATGCTCCAAAAACATTAGCAATCAAATCCTGGACGTTTGTATACACACTACTAGCTCGTGATCGTTGGGGCGTGTAAGCGTTCAGTGCGTGTGCCGTTCTTAGTTTTGTGTTTTGCATGACTTCACACAGGAGGAGTCGTACCGACCGGCCGTGCGGCCGCTGCCGGAGGTGCTGCCACCTGACACGGTGCTGGTCAGCGTGCTGATGTCCAGCAGCGGTCAGATCACGGAACATCGCACCTGCAAGCCCATCGACACAGGTGACCGATCAACTTCGTAACCCGAATCGACACTCTCAGTCACGATTTTTGAATCGCTGAATTAATTTTGACCGTGTTTGTGAGTGCCCGAGGAAAGATGCAGGTCAGCAATACTGACAGGCAGAGACAACCAATATGCTAATACTACTCACTAATGAGAATTTCATTGTTTCGATTGCTCTTTACAAATAACTCTTTAAGACTCCTGCATGATGATATCGATGAAAATTCTCGAGCCGCGTTGCATCGCAGATCGCCGGTCCGTTCTTACGTGTTCGCGACTAATTATAACGAGTGCTCGTGCTCGTCTGCCCTGCGATGATGCCGTGCGATTCCTCGCCTGCAGGTTTGACGTACACGTTCCCGATCCTGCTCTCGTGGCTGCTCCACCTGGTGCCAGCGCCCGGCGGCGCGGCGGACGCGGCAGATGAGCCCGCGTGTCCGTTCAGCGTCATCGGTCTGCAGCAGCTGTGGATGAACGGTCAGCTGCAGCTCGCGATCGCCGCCGTGCCCGACGCCCGCTACCAGGTGTCGCCGGTGAAGCACCGACGCAACAAGGTGCGTAGCGCTGCGTCTCGGCGGTGCCGGCGGCGATTCGATGTTTGTTTACGGTCGTCTGAAGTCAACAGGCTTCTTGTTAGGCGGGCGAGAATTCTCCACCAATTGCCGGATTTTCGATTTTTTATATCTAATTTTTTTATAATTAATATATTTTTGCCGGGATAATTTTTACGATCAGCGCGAATTCCTGGTGAAAATTTGAGCATGTTGTGAATGCCTTAATTACCACGTTCCTGGCTTTGTAGTCGCTTCACTGTCGGTTGCCACGGTAACCATCTTCTTGCTAGTTACCGCCGTCGTAGCTCGTAGCCGCTTTGCCGTCAGTTACCACGGTAACCGCCTCCGTGTCGGTTCCCGTTGTCGTACCTCGTAAACCGCTTTACCGTCGGTCGCCACAGTAACTGCTTCCGTGTCGGTTCCCGCCGTCGTACCTCGTAAACCGCTTTGCCGTCGGTCGCCACGGTAACCGCCTCGCTGTCTCGTCCCCGCAGCGCGACGAGATGCGGACGCCGTTCCAGCACGCCATCGCCAAGTTTCTGTCGGCGAACACGCTGCACAGCGCGGGCGCCGTGGACGCGAGTCGCGCTGCCGCGATGAAGTCGCGATGGCGACGACGAGGACGAGTACTGCTACGCGGGCGACAACCCCACCGTGTCCTCGAAACCTCTGTCCACCTTCATCCAGGTACGCGGCGTCTCGGGCGGGGGGGGGGGGGGTTAGGTGGGAGTGAGGGGGAGTGGAGGTGGGGTGGCAGAGAGTGGAGGGGACTGTGGTGGGAGTGGAGGTGGGGCGGGGTGCGGGGGGGAGGGGGAGTGGATGGTGGGGGCAGGGGGTGGAGGTGGGTGGCCAGGGGATGTGGAGTGGAGGGGGGGGCAAAGGGGAGTGGAGGTGGGGGGGTGAAGGTATGTGGCAGGGGCACGTGGAGGTGGTGGCGGGGGGAGTGGAGGCGAGTGGCAGTGAGGAGGGGGGAGTGGAGGTGGGTAGCAGGGAGTGAGGTGGTGGCAGTGAGGAGCGGTGGAGTGGGGTGGTAGCGGGGGAGTGGAGTGTGGGTGGCAGGGGGATGGAGCGTGTAGCAGGGGAGTGGAGTGAGTGGCAGGGGGAGTGGAGTGTGATGCAGGCGGGTGAGGTGAGTGGCAATGAGAGGGCGGGGTGGGAGGTGGGTAGCAGGGGGGAGTGGAGCGTGATGGAGGGGAGTAGAGGTTGGGGTGGCAATGATGGAGGGGGGAGTGGAGCGCAGTGGGTGCAGGGGGACGTGGAGGTGAGTGGCAGGGGGAGTGGAGTGTGAGTGCAGTGAGGAGGGTGGGAGTGGAGGTGTGAAGCAGGAGGAGTGGACGTGTGAGTGGCAGGGGAGTGGAGGGTGGGTGGCGGGGGAGTGGAGGTGGAGTTGGCAGTGAGAGGGGGAGTGGAGGTGGGTACCAGGGGGGTGGAGGTGAGTGGCAGCGGGGAGTGGAGCCGTGAGTGCAGGACGTTGGAGTGGGTGGCAGGGGCGAGTGAGAATTGGTGGCGGGGGAGGTGAGGCTGCGGTTGGGCGGGAGTGGGCGTGGGTGGCGGGGGCAGTAGAGTGTGGGTGGCGGGGAGTGGAGTGTGAGTTGGAGGTGGGTGGCAGTGAAGAGGGAGGTAAACAGCAGAGTGCGTTTATGCACCGAGACCAACCGTGCTTGTATATACGAGGTGGACTCACACTCGGTACGGCGCGTGTTACATGAGTGTCTGTATGTGTGAGGAGGCAGTGATGGACGGGCAACATAAGGCTGGTGTTGCGTAACTAACGCACGCTCTTGTTGCACGCACGCAGGTGAACGCAGATCCGCACGCGGTGAGGCGCGTGTTTGGCGCTGAGCCTGGCTTCTTCTGGCAGACGGTCGACGTTCAGGGCTGCTCCCCGCACACGTCGCGCCGCCACACGCCGACACCGACAATGCGGTCGTCTATTAGCGCCAAAGGTAAGCTTACGTATATACCGCTGAACGCACAGCCACACACATACATATATGCACGCATCACCCGCCACACAGGACTTGCATACCCCTATTGTGTGATGGTGATATTGAGTTCGCTAGCCATGCTAACGTGTGTATTTCTTGCATCAGGACTCTGTTCTGTCTAGACGGGACTTGCGGCCCCGGTTTTTTGCGCGCATGCGCCACATTCTCGCGGCGAGCCGGCGCCCCAACGCGATTACGCCGCCCCTTTGTTCCCTTTAGACAGATATCTGAGACAGTGGGTCTGAAAACGCACTACATGGAAAACTGGGCGCAAATCCAGACGACATTTCGCCGATGGACAGCAGTAGGCCGATCTCCAACGGCCCCTAAACTTTTTTGGCGGGGGGTGGCGGCTCATGGCTAAGACGCTAAGTGACTCCTACAAGAAACCTCAAGAAATTGCTGTCAATCAGCGATGTACGCGCTCTGCTCGTGGCCGCTACGCGCATGACTGCACTACCTGCCCGATCCGCAGTATCTAGAGTTTTGTCTATCACATAGGCTTTTTTACGAAGTGTCGTACCGCGCGCCCCCACGTGGGCGGGGGGCGGCCCTACATTGCTAATCTGAAAATGCGATGCCGCCGTTACGGCGCCCTGGCTGCGTACGTGCCATGTTTTCAGCAAGCCGCTGCCCGTTGGCACGGCACGTCGTGCGAACCACCTACGCTGGCGTGGCGGCGGCCCGAAATAGTTTTTCGCCCAAACGGAAGGATTT
Organism: Priapulus caudatus; assembly: GCF_000485595.1. Lineage (NCBI taxonomy): Eukaryota > Metazoa > Priapulida > Priapulimorpha > Priapulimorphida > Priapulidae > Priapulus > Priapulus caudatus. Next base: position 52,450 of record NW_014577472.1, read on the forward strand.
AGGCGCCTTTTGATTGCTTGGAGTTTTTGGCAAGATGTCAGCTCAATGACTTGTAGCCAAAATTCCCCCAATTATCTACCAAAAACTTTCCGAACTTTTCTGCTAAGTTGAGTGTTAAAGTGTTTTTAGTATGTTTTCTTTAAAACAAACATGGGTATTGCAGTGAATTTACGCCAAATTCTGCCGTTCTTGACTGATTTGCTTTGTACTTGAAGTAAAAACTCCTTTCAAGAACAGAGAAACAAACGCCGTTTGTAAATTTGGTTTTGGTTTATGACCTCGAGATAAGTATAATTTTCTGATGTACTTTTCCATGAAAACACACATATTTACTCCATTATTATAACATATATATTACTGTATAATTTGCAATTCTTTGTGCCAAATGTTTATTTTCATCTTAATCTTAATTTATGAGAGGGTTCTATGCCTTATATTTATAGTTAACTTATAGCTCGCTCGAATTTCTGTTATGTTCGTTGCGTGGTCCGATTTAGTTTATTTACGTTTTCAGCTGACCTCAGGCGTTAAACACTAGGCTACACTACGCTACTTTACCGTACTAGTAATATACTACTGGTCAACGCAGTACGAGTACGTATAGCTTATGTACTGTCGTAATAGCCTAGTACTATATAGTACCGTCGTAGCCCTCTGAGTAGTGCTCGAGGGGTCGTTTGGGGCGTAACAGGTACTACAGAGTATGTACCGAGGTACATATATGTATACACAAAGTGTTACAGACTTGTACTACAGAAGTGTACCCTACCCTAACACTACCTACCCTAACCTAAAACTCTACCCTAACCCTAACCTTTAACATAACACTAATATTAACAAAATACATAACCCTAAAAACTCCATCGTAAACAATAACATGATAGTACCTGCTTACAGCAACGAACCCATTCGTGCTCTAGTGAGTACTGTAGTACCTATCGTTATCGCTGCGACGAGCGCACTATGAGTGCGCGTGTAACATACGTATGTATGTATATTACGAGAGCCCAGACCCTCATTAACTTAAGATTGCAGAAAAATTTTAAGACACTTTCGCTAGGAAGAATTGGCGAATATATAGTTGATCTTATATGTATATATAGGAAAGATGTTGTTCATGGAAAATACATCAACAAAGTACTTATCCTAGCGGTCCTTAAACCCAAACAAACATTTACAAATGGGCGTTCGATATCTCTTGTCAAGGCAAAGAAAATCGAGCAACCATCAGAAGAGCGTATATGTCTTTGCTATGTTATACACGTTTGGGAAACAAAACTTTCGCTGGGGCGAATGAGACATACTGCGGCACGGTGGTGCGGGCGCCGTTTTTTAACGTAGCAATCTGTAGATACTGGCTGGCAAAGCAGCCGCGCAGCAAACATACCGCCCTGCCCGGCAGCGTGCAACAAGTCAAGCAAGCCGCTCATTAAGGTCTATTCCAGAGGTACTCGCCGGAACGTACCCTGGGTAACGGTCGGTATACGACGAACGTACGCTGGTCACTATTGAATATCGTTAAGGCGTTAGGATTAGGCGTTAGGGTTAAGATTAGGTTAGGGTTCGGGTCGGTTGGGAGTAGGGTTAGGCGACTCCCTAGACTCGTTTAGTGGAGTAATGCGAGGTACGGTCCGGCATACTTAATAGTGGCCAGGGTACGTTCCGGTTAACGGAGTCCAGGGTACGTCCGCAGTACCCCGGGGGACATAGACCTCTCTCGACGCAAGACAGCAGCAGCAAATGCCCGCGTAGCGAGGCCGGTCGTAGGTGTGACGAAAACTGCGCCGATGTCTACGCTTCCCGCCTATACGGATTCGTGCGCCGCCTCCTTCGTGCCGTCCGCGCGCAATTCGATGCGGGGCAGCAGCGAAATCCTACGATACAACACACGCGGTCGCGTGCGGCCCAGTACACGCGGAAGTGCGCGGCTTCTACACCGCTCTGCGGGTCGGGGACCAACGCATTCTTTTGCGCAACCATCTTGACGCCGCGTCCTCTGGTTTCTAAGTGATTCTTTAGTTGATGGTAACTAGGCGATGGTCCCGTCGCTGGGACCCCTGTGCTCGTTTCCTCACAGAGGCGTGTAGTACTGCTTACACTGTACCTGACTGCTTTTACTAAGTGACGTGTGTGTGTGTGTGACGTTTGATGCGTGTGATGTGTGTCATATGTGTTTGTTCCTCACGGATCTATGCTATACACTCTGCCTCTATAAGGTGTTTACCTGTGTGTAGTCGTTCGTGCGGTGTTGGTGGCGGCTTGGCGTGTGCTGTGTGCGGTGCTATGCGTGTGCGTAGGTGCGTGTTTGCCCGCCGTGTGCGTTGTGGCGTGTGCGTGTCGTTGGCGTGTTGCGCTGCGTGGCGGCTGGCCCGTTGCGTGTGCTGACATGTGTGTTGTGATGTGGACGCCTCTGCTTTGTTCCTCACAGATGTACACGGACTACTAGGCCGTACATCACTGCTTTTCGAACCTCCTACGATCAGTGATGCGACGTTTGCTGGCTCTAACGGCTCGTCTATGCGTGTCCGGTGCTGGCTGCGAGCGAAGGACTGCCGGCGTTCGTCAACGACAGGGTGAGTTCACATACATGTTTTACACAATACGTCACACGTACATATGCACGCACGCACACACGCAACATATGTATTGCAACATGCCAGGCGACATTACAGTGAGGGTGCATGAGTGATAGTGGCTTTAAATCAGATTTTCTTGCACAGTGTAATGCTATTGGAGCTTTGTGATATATTTGGCGACATAACTAGATCCAGTTTTGATTAGCTCTAAGATCGCACCACCTGCATAATAATAACTTACAGTAATATATAATATAATATATTATAAATAAATAAATAATTATACGTATATATATATATATATTATATTAAGTATTATAATTATATATATGATATATAATTATTAATTATTAAATATAAAGTAAATGCAATATTGCCATTATTTGTCATTATTCTCGTCATTAATTAACCCCTGAATATTCGCACAATATGCAAATTACAATGCCTCCGGGTGAATACGTTCCATAACGTGTTTACGTTTGTGCCGCGGCAGCTTTCGTGACTGGCGGGTGGCGGCGCGAGGTGCGGCGCGCCAAGATGCGTTACTGCCGTCTGCTCGCGCCGCTCGACCCGCGCCTTCCAAGCGCACGGATCACCTGTTCGCTCAATCTCCGCATCGTACGCGGGCCGCACCGGCGAACGACCTCCATCGTCTTCTACCCGCCGCTCAGCGCGGCCGTGCGCCGCTCAGCTCGCGCGATGGTTCGGCGGCCGAGTGCCACACAGCGGCAGCTTCCAGGCGACAAGCGCGTCGGGAGCGCCGCAGTAAAGGTGGGTGGATTCGTCCGGGAGCTCTCTGCGCGCTTCCGTAGCATTTCAGCGTCGTTGTGTGGCTTCATTTCTGGGGCTGCATGTGCATTTTATTTTCCTCTTTATTTTTATGATTCTCGGGGTTGTTTGTTTTTTTTGCATTTTTTGACGTTACTTTTCTGATTTCATGTTATTTCTTATTGCTTTTTTTCTGATGTCGTGTGTATTTGATTTTTTTAAGGATGTTATCTGTATTTTTAATATTTAATATTAATTATAATATATTTAAAAAATTTAAAAATATTTAATTGGTAAATTGTGATACAATATCGGAACTTGTGGAATACGCACGCGTAACCATATATATGAATTAAAATGCTGTATTATTTAGTGATTGAGTTTTAAGTCGGTGTTTGTCTATTTTGATGCAGAATACGCATGGACGGTTTCTATTGATGCGACAACGCAGAGCGCTCGTCTGTGATCGTCGCCGCATCCATCTTGCCGAGTTTGCTATGGCAACCTGCTGGCACACTGCTCGGAGTCTGGCTTCCAGCTGGCTGGGATTCGCGCGCGGTCACCTGTCCGGGAAGAGGCTGAGTGCATTAGGTAGGTCGTCATCTTGTTGCATAATAGTAAGGCCGTGGCTACGCGTCCGGTTTACCCGGACTCCCAGCTCCCAAGCTACGCGTCCGGTCAGATATTTCTTATGTGAACCCAACTATATTTTTTTCAGTCAAAAACAATAAACAATAAGTTTTTACCATAATAATACTTACCTTTAGGTATTTTATCAAAAAAAAGTGTATTTCTAACTTTTGAAGCAATAGTAAATCCAGTAAAATCAACGATTTGAAAGGGGGCATGGCCTAATCGTGACGTAGATTTGGGAATCTGTGCTGAGCTTTGTAATGGATGACCGAACGCGTAGCCACTGCGTAATAGTAATGATAATAATAATGATGATGATGATAATGACGATTTATGTTGTCGTTCATGATTTATGGTGTTGGTGGTGATAGTTATGGTGCTTACGCAATGATGGTCACGTTAATGAGTATTTGATATTATTATTAATTAATTAATATTTCTTTGTTATTATCATTATTATCATATTATTATTATTATAATACATTTAATAAATTAATATAATTTTTATTATTTATGATTTTTTATCATTTATAATTGCTGTTTATTAATTTCATAGCACATTACTGATGTATATGTGGAGCTGTTTCACTGCTGTAAGCATTAAAACCAGTCGGGGAACACAATTGATTTCACAACACATGGAGAACCTGATGAAGTCGATATAAAACAGCCACATTGTAATTTTGAAAACAGTAATAGTTTATTTCTGCGTTTAATAAAATAACAAACCCGTAGGTCGACAAGCAGTCTGGCAACTCGTTAGCTAATCAATAATAAAAAAATTCAACAACAACAACAGAAGTAAACTGGGAAATCAAACATATTGCAATCGTCAGCAGCATGGCGTGATACGGCCCTGCTAGCCTCCCTTCTCTCCTCCCTTGTCATCGTCGCCTGGTTGTAGCGACAGCGAGTGTAATACCGTCGAAAGACAGAGAAGTAAATATACATGAATAAGCTATTGTTCTATTTTGGCCAGCGGTGTAAAGTTATAACGCTGGACTAGACAGTGGTAGAAGTAGCCAATTACAGACAGTAACGTAGAACGGTTGACCACAAACAATAGCGTGTCTACAAATGTGGGTATATAACCGCGTGTTCGACTAGAGAGAGAGATCGGAGAGAGACTCAAAGAGAGACATTGTAAGATATACGAGATTGGTTAGTGCCGGCTACGATACAGCAATAACCTCGTAAGTTGTGATGTTACTCGCGCACATCCACTGTACGCGTTTTCCCGGCTATGGGCTTATACATAGTTAAGGCAGTACAATTAAAGAGATAACTGGATACGTGTATGATAGTGTTATGTTCTTTGTAACCTGTATTTAAATAGACGCTAGCAAAGGGTGTAATACAACACACTCACGCGTAACCACTATTACGACCACGGGTAGGAATCGACTTCCCTATACGAGCATCATACACCACGTTGCCCGGGCGGTCGGCGATGGAGCCAACTAGTGGGTGTACTTGTTGTAGTGGTTGCTGCCGTACTTGTTGTAGCTCTTGTAGTCGCCGTAGCCCTTGAACCAACCCTGTGAGTTGTACTTGGCCTTGTGGCCGTTGTCCTTGTACTTCTTGTTGCCACCCTTGTCCGCGTGCCAGTTGTCGTAGTTGTACTTACCTGGAGCACAGAGTGCGAGAGAGGATGGCACATTAGCAGGTTGCCGCAGCGACGGGGTCCGTCAACGGAATCGCAGTTCATCGTTAAGATACGAACAAACATGTACGCATATATATATGTGTGTGTGTATATATATATATATATATATTTATTTATTTATGTATTTATTTAATTTATATATACACACAGTATAAGAAATTCTAGATGTACTAGTGTCAAAACTCTTACCATCTCCCTTGCTGAAGTAGAACTTTCCCTTTCCCCAGTTCTTAGACTCCTTTCCCTTCAAGTAGATGGAACCAGCGCCTCCCCAATCGGCCTTGTCGCCGTAGCTATTGTGCTTCTGGTTGTGATCGTACTTGTAGTAGTCGTTGCCATCCTGTTTCACACAGCAAACACAGCAGTCACCGTGAGTCTCGTGCCCGCGTTCCAAGCTCGGTTTAACGAAAGACGTCGAAATAGTGTTTCGTTTTTTGTATTTACGTATTGTGTTGAATATGATATATTGACATTTTGACGATAATGATAGTTGATATATTCTCATTTGAATTTCCGAATTCAATTTACCTATCCACGTCAATAACGCGTGATTAACACAGTTATAGTACATCGTTGTAGTGATAGACTTGCTAAAAGAATGCCTAGCAACAAAATACCAGTTGGAAATTTGACGTGTATTCGTGCTACACCTGTAAACTGATCTTAGCTTGATCAACCTAGCAACTTGTAAGGGGCAGGCTGGTTATCTCGCCCAGACGGATAGGTCAGTTGAATTCAATATCGTGTCGATGATAATCGAGCCTGACTAGGAATCTAGAGAGGAGCGCCGTACGTACCCCGTAGCCAGCCCAGTCCGATGCACCTCCCTCTTGGCCTCCGTGGCTGCTGCGGCCGCGGCCGTACCCGTATCCTCCGCCAGCCCACGCGGCCGCCACCTGAAAGCGTGTACAGATATGCGTGGCAATGAGTCGAGCGCGCAGGTCGATATAATTTGCGTAAATAATTGCGTTTGTATCGGTTTTCGCTCGAGGAGCGACTACATCGCGGCGTTAAATCAAGAGCACGTCGTCGGAAACGAGTATGTCGCGAATTTAGAATCGCAGGTATATACGCGAGTTTTGCACGTGGAGTGGTCTACTAAAGTCACGACGCTAAAGTCAAGTGCGCATGAGGCAACCTCTCTAAAGCCCGCCGCACACGCTGTGGAACGCGCTGCGCCATCGTCCCACACGTGGACGATGGCACAGTGCGTTCCACAGCGTGTGCGGCGGGCTTGAGCGTGTGGTGAGCGTTGTGCGGGTGCAGCCAGAACATGACGTGTTGCGGCGGCTCACACGCCCCGTCAGCATGCGCTGGAAGGTTGAAACGTGGCCAGCGTATACGTGCAGCAATCCGTTGCGTGCTGATATTTATGCACACGCAACACGTTGCACCAAGTAGAACGCTGTTTCATTTCAACCCGACATCACACACACGCACTCACGCACGCACGCACGCACGCGCACGCGCGACTACGCAAACAATTGCCTAGCAGCTCTAGATTCAGTTCGTCCTTCTGTCAGCTCTACCCCACAATGATTTTGTGCGCATAAATACTGTCACACAGCACGTACCTCTGTGCGCGTGCCTGCGTGCGTGCGTTTACAATGGGTTTCTGTTACGATGACGAGCGGCTGCGCGTACTTACGAAAGCGGAGAGGACGAGGCTGATAACCGTTAACTGATTCATGCTGTCTCTCGGTGCGCTGCTGAAATGCTGGTGGCGTCGGATGCTGCTGCAACTGCTGCTGCCGATGACACTGACGATGCTGATGAGCGAGCGGCGGCGTTTATATAGGTGCGCAGCACGTGTCGGTGACCCTCCCTCTAATCGCCTGCCGTTTAACGACTCCGCCACGCCGCCGTCGGCGCGCGTCACGTGACCGCACGGCGATCGTCGCCGAGCCGTCACTTTCCTTTTTTTCGGCTCCCCACGCCCCGCTTCCGACGTCCCTCCCCCGCGGGGGATGGGGGGAGGGGGTGCGTGCGTGGGGGGAGGGAGAGGTGACCTCACCGGCCCGCTGACACACATCGCCTGCGGCGGCGCTCGGGGCGCGTGGGTTTTGGCGTAATTTCTCCGCAAACACAATTAATCGCGGCGTGCGGGTTGTCACTGGATGTTCTGCTTCCCCCCGCGCACCAAGCGACCCGCGCGCGCGCGTCACGGTGTTGGGCAGCCGTATTCAGGTGGTGGAGCGATGGATTCGCTTTGTCTTGCACCGGTAAAACCGCTAACTACCGTTCGCTTGGTCACTTTACCTCGTAATGTTGCGCTAATTTCGTCGATCGGTAAATAAAATATACAAATGGCGGCTGTTATGTGGGGGGAGGGGGGTAATCACTGTGTAATTTGCGTTGGCACATAATTGATTTTGCTGTTTGATCTCTCGGCGACTGAGTGAACTTAGCATAGATGCGCGAGAATTGCTTCTACAATACTAGTAGTATTCTGTTAGAGTAAGGTTAGTAGCGTGGCGGGTGCTTCATTATTTTCACGTAATTTGGCCGAAATTCGATGACGCCTAATTATCCGCAAACGTTGCTTATAAAAAGTTTAGATAAATAGTAATGTTCAGTCTTTTCTCAGTAGACAGTAAGTCAAGTATATCAGCAGCAAAATTTACAGATTAATTTCAGTCCAACTCACGCACATGTAACTGACTTACTTATCCACAACCTACACTGTGTGAAATGTATGCACATAAATGCACGCGCAATTACATATATCACACGCACGCACATGCAAGCTAACACCTTGTTTCTAGGGAGTAATAGTATATAATTTTTGTTTCGCCCATGTCACTGTCTTCACGAAAAACATTTTAAACCACTTAATTGCCCTTCGGGCAAGTATTCTGTGAAATGTACATGCCCGAATGACATTCTAGTTGCCCATATATTTTGCAGGAAAATTTAGTTAATTTTTGAGCATATTTAACCTTTAGTTAATGGCCAGTTTCATGATATTTTAGAAATGCATTTTTAAAGCAGAAGCCCGTCGGGCAGGTGAGCTTGCAATGTTTACATGCCCGCCGAGATTTCTACACGTCTCGGGCGTCGGACGCCCGGCTTAATTCGAAGACCGCATGTCGTGACTGCATGCCCAATGCTTATAATGTAGCTTCTATTCGCATGATACGTAATTGATTCCTCATACACATGTCGTTTCTCATTACACAGGTGTGCAGAAGTCGGACTGTCGTTGGTTCGTGCCGCAGACCTACCACGAGCCGATGTCGGGCACGCTGAACACTCTACCCTGTCTCGCGCTCGTACTCTACAAGGAGAATGCCGTGTTTCACATGCACCCGCTCGCGCAGATCTGCATGTGTAACCTTGCGATCACAGCCGCTCTCAGTAAGTCACGTTGCATCCCCCGCTTTCCTCCGCTTCTTTCCTGTTTGTTCTTTCGTCGTTTGTCTTTCTGGATCGGCGTCGTGCATGGGGATTCGGCGGTTACGACGCGTTTTCGTTTCTGTGACAGTGCTCGCGAGTTTCGCGATGTTATGCACGCAGTGTCACCAAGGGCTGACAACTACTATGTCATAAATCTTCATGTTTATTGTCGTGGTTAGAATTTTAGATTTGTCGTGCGTGCGTGTGAAGGCATGTGTACAACAGTCGAAGTGTGGTAGGAGGAGTGATTCATGGAGAGAAACTTTAACTTAACTAACTTAGCAGCAGCTAGGAACAACTGATGTTTCGTATGGCCATACTTGATTTTTCTTCTCTAAGAGGACTAAGATGTTGCCGTTCTTATAGACTAATGTCGACTTTAGGCAGTATTGTTCGTTGTTTCAAAGAATAGATGTTCCATAATACACAATGTTATATATTATAGTATCATAATACCATACATACATTAGGTACTATATGATATCTATGTTCTACCTATCAATAGACTGTCGCCAAGCTTCACTGCCGTTTCTTGCCATTACAGATGACATGAGGATGGCACAGTCTGAGCCGGTGACGACGCGTCAGTGCCTGCACCTTGTGCAATACGCCACTTCTACCGTACAGACCCTCGGTGGACACTTCTTCAAAGTACGCACCCTGGCTGCCCAGCCGGCTGACACCCTATTTTCCCTCCCAGTGTTTGGTTAGCTCTTAATCATGTAGACCCATAGCCCTATCTAGTGCTAACATGACGCGCAGTGAAGAACTACATAGGTAGAGCTACTGTTTGGTTAGCTTAGTCTAGTTTTTTACAGTGTATTGTTAAACTATAACTACCGGTCCTTTATTTAGAAATGCGCGTGATTGCTCCTGTTTTCGAGTGTTCTATTGCTTGGAGTGTGTCGTGCTAGTATAAAGACAATATTGAAACATACGAGTAAGAACTGTGTACCACAGCGGTATATATGTATATATGTATATATGTGTATACACAATCTCTTTAATTAATTCAAAGTAAATTACAATATCGCGTTATTTAATCAAACACTATTATACTGTTAAACGTTATCTCAGTGTTAAATGGGTTCTAATTTTGAAACCAACTATTAAAATTAAATTGCATTGCATGCTCGACCCACATTAAGGTAAATATTAAATGCTGCACGCATGAAAAAAGTGATTTTTTTTAGGTTCCCGACTATTTGGAGTTGTCGCAACCGCATGTGTATAGTCACCCAGAACTATGTCAGATAGCTGTGATAACACTCGTTGGATACTCTGTGATACAGAAAGCTGGACACATCATGAGTAAGTCTTTATGTATATATGTGTATGTGTGTGTGTTAATATAGAGGGCCTAGCCATGCGTGTTCACGTGTGACAGAGCTTATGTTTGTGAGAGATTGTATGCGTGTAAGTTTATATACTACGTGAACATGTGTGTGTGTGTGTGCGTGCGTGCGTGCAAGTGCATGAGTTACTATATATGAAGTTCGATCTATGACGATGGAAAAGAAGCATTAACTTAGGATGTATCTATATTGCTATGTCACAATTTTGTACCATCGTATAATTAAACGTAAACATACCTCTGAATGTCAATCAAAGTAGGCAAGATAGTGACTAATAAATACGTTAATCTCCTACAGTAAATGTTTATTGTGAGTAAACCATCCCCACGAATCTCCTAACATTGTCAAATGGTGACAAAACTTTGAAAAATTGGAAGACAAAAATTGGAATACATGTCTTTTTATAGAACATGTGCATTAAGGTCTATGGGTTAGATTTCGATGTCGTGTTGCGTGATAATGCGCGATGACGGGATACACTTGTCATGAATAAATATCATATCGTGCCACAGTCCCCATAGAGCATTCCCCTGCGTAACCCACTGTGTAGTCTTGATCTCCGTCTGCCTAGGTAGCAGCACGTGCCAAGCATCTCTCTCAGTCATGCGTCATGCCCTCTCACCGACTAGTTGTTCATGTCTGGTCGTCCAGCCTGCCCACCCATCGATCGATCAATCTCAGACTTCAGAACCGCCTGTCGACCTTTCTTTAATGTCAGGGCCATCCACTGAACTTTCCTCGACCTCTGGGCTACCCTCCGACCTTTCCTCGGCCTCCGGGCCTCCCTCCGACCTTTCCTCGACCTCCAGGCTGCCTGCCGACCTTTCCTCGATCTCCGGGCCACCCGTCGACCTTTCCTCGACCTCCGGACATCCCTCCGACCTTTCCTCGACCTCCGGGCCTCCCTCCGACCTTTCCTCGACCTTCAGGCCGCCCGCCGACCTTTCCTCGACCTTTGGGCCGTCTCGCGACCTCTCGCGTAGTTCGGGTCTCTCCCGCATCGCCTGCTCCCAGCGTCGGCCGTCGAACAGCTCCCACGTGACGGCGACGACGGTTCCCGGGTCGAGGCAGTGTGGCGCGATGCCGCGTCCGTCCGGGTTCGAGCGCGGCGTGTAGAAGCTCTGCACGCCGCACACACCGCAGAACGTGTGGCGCGCCGCTCGCGTGCCGAACCTGTACTCGTGCAACGACGCCTCGCCCGCGAGCAGACGGAACTTGCGCGCGGCGACGACAAAGTGCCAGTTTTGCTTCTTCGTGCAGACGCTGCAGTTGCAGCGTATCGCGCGCAGCGTCGGCGGCGCCCACACCTCGAAGCGCACGGCGCCGCAGTGGCAGCCGCCCGTGTGCAGCACGTCGCCATCGTCGGCCATCTTGTTTTCGCGGCGAGGCTTCGATGCGCTCGGTCGCCGAGGGACCCTGTTTTCGAGGGTTGTCTTCTTGGGGTTGGGGATTGTCCGCCCGGGTTTTTGAGTTACGTTATGTTCTTATACTGGTCGGTTCTTATACAGGCTGTGTCATACACAGGATGTAGTGACAAGGTTGTGGTGCCGATGATGTGTGCTGTGAGTGGCTTTACCTGCCTTTCCGTGATGAATTCCACGGTTTTATGTCAGCCGGGGATGCAGGGAATGTGTGCCTCTTCAGTGTGTCCGCCTGGTTTTTCGCGTGATGTCGATTTCATGTGATGTGTTTGCCTGCCTTCTTGTGAAGAATTCTTTGGTTTCACGTAGGACTTTTGCTCCTGGTTTTCGAATAATTCACCAGTGTTGTTATATGAGGTGGGATTTTACCTGCCTTCTTGTGAGAAATTCCACGGTGTAGTGTTGGGACTTTTCACTCGGTTTTGTAAGATGATGTCACAGTAGATGAGTAGAGGCGCTACAAAAGTAGACAAACATACTTGCAAATGGAACTCACATCTTAAAGTTTAGATCAGTGCAGAAATGTTGGTTGAGAAGTAACTTCATCATATCTATACGTTATATGTTATAGGTTTAGATACTTAATGTGTGTGTGTGCGTGCGTGCATGTGCGAGTGTGTATAGGTTTGTATAGCTATGTTCATGATAATACGCAGGCCTTTACCTAAATTCACCGTTGACGTGACAGTACTCTAAACGGGTGGCGTGCTATATCATATTAGCTATACAGATTACTATAACGTGCATGCTAGAACATAGATTGACCTTTATCTCGTGCAGCTATTACAGTTTTAGTCACAACACACCCACACACACACACACACATACAGCATTACAAGCAAAGTTCGCGTGGCCTTGACTAGTCTAGCCCTGGTCGCGTGCCCGAGTTGTGACAGAAAATTCCCCTCGCGAATCGGTTCCGGGCCACACAATAGCGAATTCCTAAGCTGAAACGTACACACGCTGTGTAATAGCAGTACGTGTGACCCCGGGTATGGTAGGAAGGGTCCCTCGCTATGTCAACATGCTAAACAATCACACGACTCTGATGCGTGTTTGCTGACCCCGCGCAAATGACACCTAGTAACTAATCAGAGCTAAATGAGGGTGACCTAGTCAAAACTCACCAGTCAGTCGTGCTGAAGGGGTCGTTGTCGTATAGGGTAGTACATATATGTACCCGAGGTACATATATGTATACATAAATGTAATATAATGCTAGTATAGGGAGCCGCCTACGCCTACTCCCTAACCCTAACCCTAACCATATCAGATAGTTACCTCGGGTACATATATGTAGTACCCTATACGACAACGACCATTTCAGCGTCAGTCGTGCGTGCGTTTTGTGTTCGCCTGCTCGTATATCAGTATCAGGTAACAATGCGCTTACCCAGGCGACAGCGGCACAGGCACTTGAAGCATATCAACTGTAAGCGCACGGCGCCGCCATTGCGCGTACACTAATACATATATATTGAGTGTATACCCTCTTAATATTGAGTGTATACCCTCTTATATGTATTAGTGTACGCGCAATGGCGGCGCCGTGCGCTTACAGTTGATATGCTTCAAGTGCCTGTGGACAGCGGTCTCAGGTGCATGTACGCGCACTTACAGTAGAGTGCATCACAGGTGGGGCTGAAATGCTCATCTAGGTTAGGTAGTGCCATCTAGTAACGCTAAAAGGGTCCAAATCTCTCCCTTGGTGCAAACAAAAACTCGGGACGTAACCAGAGTACTATGGGTTAGGATTGCATCAGTTGTTTACATTATTATTTATATTTTATTATAGATTGTTATTATTATTACAGTATTATACACCAGCTCGGCCCCCATGTTCACTCGTGTCGGTTCAGCGTAGATGGTTCTCTCCCTACAGCCTCACTGACGTCAGGAACACACGGCTTTGAGCTGATCGGCTTGAAATGGCTGCCCTCGCTCAGCCACCAGCAGGCGGCCGCCATCACGCGAGCCGAGCCCGGTGACGCCACCTGGCGGGCGAGCATCACCCATCTCACGCAGGCCGGTGAGTCGCCGCGCAGAGAGTGCGGAGTCGATTAATCGTGATTCAGTCCATCAATCGGGATATAGTCGTTTAGTCGTTGGCTACAGGAAATTTGTTTATGGCTGTTTATTATCACCGGGAACACACTGGATAGGCGTTTTAGTATTACTGGTGCTCGACATGACTCGTATGTCTGCCATGCTTCCCCCCTCCCATCACTGACCTGTGTGTAACCCCCCCCCCTCCCCACTCATCCCTCCTCACACACGCTGCGTGTATGTATGTGTGTGTGTGTGTACATGTATGTATGTGTGTGTGTGTGTACATGCATGTATGTGTGTGTGTGTGTGTGTGTGTGTGTGTTTGCAGGGCCGGTGGTCATGCTTGCCGTGCAAGGCTTGGACGCGTACACCTGCCTGCTGCCCCCCCCCCGACCACCACCGCTGACGTGTATGTTGTGTGTGTGTGTACATGTGTGTGTGTACAAGTATGTGTGTGTGTGTGTGTTGCAGGGCCGGCGGTCGTGCTCGCCGTGCGAGGCTTGGACGCGTACACCTGCCTGCTGCCCCCCCCCCGACCACACGCTGACAGTGTATGTGTGTGTGTGTGTACATGTGTTGTGTTACATGTATGTGTGTGTGGTGTGTGTGTTTGCAGGCGGCGGTCGTTGCTCGCCGTGCGAGGCTTTGGACGCGTACACCTGCCTGCTGCCCCCCCCCCCCGACCACCACCGCTGACGTGTATGTGTGTGTGTGTGTACATGTGTGTGTGTACATGTATGTGTGTGTGTGTGTGTGTTGCAGGGCCGGCGGTCATGCTAGCCATGCGAGGCTTGGACGCGTACAACCGCCTGCTTTGCCCCCCCCCCGACCACCACCGTGACGTGTAAGTGGTGTGTGTGTACACTGTGGTGTGTACATGTATGTGGTGTGTGTGTGGTGGTTGCAGGGCCAGCGGTCGTGCGCTCGCCGTGCGAGGCTTGGATGCGTACACCTACCTGCTGCCCCCCCCCCCGACCACCACCGCTGACGTGTTGTGTTGTGTGTGTGTACATGTGTGTGTGTACATGTATTGTGTGTGTGTGTGTGTGTGTTGCAGCGGCCGGCGGTCATGCTAGCATGCGAGCTTGGACGCGTACACTGCCTGCTGCCCCCCCCCCCGACCACCACCGCTGACGTGTATGTGTGTGTGTGTGTACTGTGCTGTTGACTGTATGCTGGTGTGTGTATGTGTGTTGTGTTGAGGGCCAGGCGGTCGTGCCGCCGTGCGAGGTTGGATGGGTACACCTACCTGCTGCCCCCCCCGACACCACCGCTGACGTGTATGGTGTGTATGAGTGTGTAATGTGTGTGTGTATGTTGGTGTCGACGTGTGTGTGTGTGTTGAGGGGCCGGCGGTCGCTGCCGCGTGTCGCGAGGACTTGGACGCGTACACCTGCCTGCTGCGCAGCCTCGCGACCGACGACGTCTACTACGTGTCGCCGTCACCGGCCGTCGCCTACCGGCAGCTGCGCGGCTTCTTCTACGACAACGAGCTGTTCCCAGACAGCAGTGCCAACGACCTGCTGAAGCTGCTGCCTCCCTCACACCAGCACGCGGTCAGTAGCAAGGTACGCTGTCACACCGGCACACGGTCAGTAGCAAGGTACGCTGCCTCCCTCACACCAGCACGCGGTCAGTAGCAAGGTACGCTGCCTCCCTCACACCAGCACGCGGTCAGTAGCAAGGTTGTACGCTGCTCCCTCACACCGCGCACGCGGTCAGAAAAAATAGCAAGGTACGCTGCCCTCCCTCACAGCCAGCACGCCGGTCGAGTAGCAAGGTACGCTGCTCCCTCACACCGGCACACTGCCGTCGTAGCATGGTACGCTGCCTCCCTCACCACCGGCCGCAGCGGGTCAGTAGGCAATGGTACGCTGTCACACCAGAACGCGGTCAGATAGCAAAGGTACGCTGGTGCATACCAGCACGCGGTCAGTAGCAAGGTACGCTGCCTCCCTCACACCGCACACGGTCAGTAGCAAGGCTTACGCTGCCTCCTACATACCAGCACACGGTCACTGTAGCCAGGGACCTTGCCTCCTCACAACCAGCACGCGGTCAGTAGCAAGGTTACGCCTGTCACACCACACGCGGTCAGTAGCAAGGTACGCTGCCTCCGTGACAGAGACGACATCGTAACATTCCATCCCTGCAGATGGCGCCAATGTAGCAACGTTGGCACGGCATATAGAGGGTTCCGCGACTTGCACTAAAAATAGCAATTAATTTACCTACATCTCGTGGCCGCCGGCCATTATTGCCGTTTCCAGAATGCCGAACACGTGTTACCTATATGCACAGTGGTGCAGGCAGGTAAAAGCGCATTTATCAGCGTTGAGTTGGGGTGCTCGCGCCTAGAGTTTCAATGAGTTTACACAGCGTCCGGCTTTTGCAGCGGCCGCTTGCAGGGTTTTTAGCCGTCTGCGATTTATTTCACGAGGCACATATGTTTCATGGACTTGATGTTTGTTTTACATCAACGCGATCGTGCTTCAGAAATTTCACGATATTTACTGCCATACTAGCTATAAAAAACGCAGCTTTTCTATGCAACTGGTGTATGATTGAATATTACAACTGTCTGAAGTGTACGTAGTATGGACAGTACTTTGATTCACTAGACACGCTAGCCAAAGCACGCGCTATCTCGAAAAATTGCGTGATTGGGAATTCGCGACACTCGTTACGAGATGGAGCGAGGCACCAAACTTGTGCCCATCACGTAACTTATTGGATCTCGTTTGAATTGACTACCTAGCATTCTAGCCGAGACATTTTTATACTCTCAAGACTTTCATGACCACAAAAGCCCTGGATGCCTACGATCGCACTGTTCTGCGGTGTCGTTAGCTGCGTGTATCAGTCACATCTATTTCATGTGAAACAGCTGAGCAGTCCATCTACGTTTAATCCGAGCACATTTTATGCACTCCGGAGAATGTCTCTGATTATACTCATCTCGCTATCCGTGCATGGCGTCACGATTGCAGAGGAATATGGGACAGGCATCATGTCAGCACACTGTACATTGTAAAGCCGGGCTTGGCGAATTCTGTTCACATGCTTGCCTCGTGATATTTTAATGTAGAGTATGCTGCACGTGTAGAGTTAATCACCACCCCCACTTCAACAACAGCTGCCTACTGGGTGCGCGCGATATATGTATATAAGTGGTAATGTTGTAGCCGGCCCGTCGCGCAGTTGCGGCGGTGCTACCTGTTGTGTTGCAGAGGAGCATTTTGACCGGCATTTACAGGGTAAATTAATCGGCAATACCTAGGCGAAAGAGCAGTAGAGAACTTTAAGACATTGGCTAGCTAAAATACATTTCCGTGATTTTATATTCGCCATCGCTTTTTTATTGAAAATTGCTCAAGCGTCTGTGCGTACCGCCTGGCGTCTCTCGTCACTTTTACCTCTGTGTTGTGATCACGCTAGGCAGCCTAAAAAAGCCTGGTGTGGCTCTCTCTGATACCGATCTGCTGCCAGTTGACAACACCGCAGGAGAGCGGCGTTGAAGCGGTGTTGATGTGATTTCTTAATAGGCGAATAAAATGCAGAAGCGTGCCGTTGCTCAATGTCTTGTACCATGCCTTGAACTGGTTTAAAACTGGAACGCGTCTATGGCCGCGGCGCGCGTTGCATTGTGGGTATTTTAAATTGTGCGGACAGTCCTCTAATAACCCCAGCCCGCCTCCTGGCCCGAGAACTCCTGACACTAGCGAGAACGTCAGCTACTCCTTAGACACATGAGGGATGGCATCGCGACACACCGGCCAAATATCCTTCACGAGTACGACTCTGCTAATTACCTACTAATAATTAATCTGTTTAATTATCTTGCTAATTACCTATAATAATTATCTGTAATTACAAATATAATTAATTATTTGTAATTACCATATAATATATTATTTGTAACTTCACCTATAATAATTATCTGCTAATTACCTATAATAATTATCCTTGGTAATTTACCTATAATAACTTTATTTGCTACATCTACCTATAATAATTATCTGTAATTTTACTATAATAATTATTTGTAATTACCTTATAATAATTATTTGTTAATTAACCTATAATAATTATTCTGTAATTACCTATAATAATTATCGTATATTACCTATAATAATTATTTGTATTACCTATAATAATAATTTGCTAATATACTATAATTAACTTATGCTGTAATACCTATAATAATTATCTGTAATACCGAATAATAATTATTCTGTAACTACACTATAATAATATCTGATAGTTACCTATAATAATTATCTGTAATTACCTATAATAATTATCTGTAAGTATCTGTTATTATGAGATTTATTAGAGAACACTGTAATCTTCCGTTCCTACAGGTGGCGCCGCCGAGCAGCGGGCGGGAGCCGTGCGGCGACGCGGTGTCGGCAGCGGGAGAGGAGCACGTGCTGGCGTCGATGCTCGTGCCGCCCGTCGCCGCGACGTCTCTGCTCGTGCTGAAGCCAGGCGTCGCTGAGAGACACGCGGGCAGACTGCTGCGCAAGCTCAGCCTCAGTGGCTTCACCGTCGTCGCGCTGCGGCTGGAGATGCTGCCGCCGGCACTCGCCGACGCGATATCACCGCGTGACGTCTCACACGTGAGTACAGCGATGCTGCTCGTTAACGAGCGCTGTGCCCGCGGTTACAGGAGCTGCAGCCACTGTAGTTAACGATGCATTGCTCGTTAATGAGCGCTGTGTCCGCGGTTACAGAAGCTGCAGCCACTGTAGTTAACGATGCATTGCTCGTTAATGAGCACTGTGTCCGCGGTTACAGAAGCTGCCGCCACTGTAGTTAACGATGCATTGCTCGTTAATGAGCACTGTGTCTGCGGTTACAGGAGCTGCAGCCATTGTAGTTAACGATGCGTTGCTCGTTAACGATCATTGTATCCATGGTTACAGGAGCAGCATCTGCAGCATCTGGCTTCGGGGCCTTGTCTCGCGCTTGCAGTGCAGCGCGTCAATGCCGTAAAGAAGATGCTCGACCTCGTGGGGCCGACGGACCCGGCGCGAGCACGCACCTATAGCCCCTGCTTCTGGCGCTCCCTGTACGGCAAGGACAGCGTCGCCAATGCCTTCTATGGTGAGTGTGCAAACCCACATGAATGCGCACACGCTCGCACTCACACACGTACACGCGTACGCACGCACACACTTGCACACATGCACACACTTGCACAGATGCACACGCGCACACACGTGCAAACGCACACTTGCATGCACGTGCGTGCACACGCACTCAGGTATGCATACTCGCACCCACACGCACACACACACACACACTCATGCAAACAGGCAGACATGCACATATACGCACGCACATACACATACAATACTAAAAACAACACCAACAACAACAAACAACACCAATAGCAACGAACAGCAACAATAACAACACCGACAACAACAAGCAGCAACAATGACAACACCATCGCATAACTAGCACGTACGCATGACGCAGTCACGCCGACGTGCACACATGGTACAACGCAGACGTAGCGCGCACCGGCGTGAAACTACACTGCATGGCACGCGCATGCGCGCACATTACTGATTGCACACCACAGTTACCACGCAGCATAGGCAACCTTCTCGCTGTACTTCACCGTCTGTCTCTGTCTCTCTTTCTCGCTCGCCGTCGCTACAGCTCCCGACAGCTACGCGTCAGCGACGACGGCCGTGCGTCTTTTCTTCCCGGACGGCGTCTGCTGCAGAGCGACGGCTGAGATGTCACGCGCGGGCGTCGCCGAGCAGACAGAGGACGCCA
>NW_014577472.1:72116-78257 GCF_000485595.1 Priapulus caudatus
GTACGAGAATGGAGCGAGGACCACAACTTGTGCCCATCATGTACTTATTTGGATCTCGTGAATTGACTACCTAACATTCTAGCCGTAATTGTAATTGTAAAATTGTAAAGCCGGGTTTGGTGAATTCTGTTCACATGTTGCCTCGGTGATATTTTATGTAGAGTATGCTGCACGTGTAAGATTAATCACCACCCCCACTCAAACAGCTGCCTACTGGGTGCCGGCGATATATGTATATAAGTGTAAATGTGTAGCGGCGTGCGCCGTGCGTGCGGTGTACCTGTGTGTTGCAGAGGAGCATTTGACCGGCATTTACAGGTAATTATCGGCAATACTAGGCGAAAGAGAGTAGAGAAACATTAAGACATTGGTAGTAAATACATTTCGTGTTTATTCACCATCGCTTTTTTATTGAAAATGCTCCAAGTGTCTGTGGTCCGCCTGGTCTCTCGTCACTTTACCTTGTGTTGTGATCACGCTAGGCAGTCTAAAAAAGCTGTGTGGCTCTCTCTGATACCGATTGCTGCAGTTGACAACACCGCAGAGAGAGTGGCGTTGTGATGGACTTGCTTAATAGGCGAATAAAATGAGCAGAGGTGCGTTGCTCAATTTACTTGTACCATGCTTGAACTGGTTTCTGGAACCGTCATGGCCGGCGGCGTTGCATTGTGGGTAATTACAAAATTCTGTCAGAACCCTGACACTAGCGAGAACGTCTATACTCCTAGACACATGGGGGATGGCACCGCGACGCACCGGCAAATTCCTTCACGAGTACGACTCTGTAATTACCTATAATAATTATCTGTAATTATCTGTAATTACCTATAATAATTATCTGTAATTACCTATAATAATTACCTATAATAATTATCTGTAATTACCTATAATAATTATCTGTAATTACCTATAATAATTATCTGTAATTACCTATAATAAGTATCTGTAATTACCTATAATAATTATCTGTAATTACTTATAATAATTATCTGTAATTACCTATAATAATTATCTGTAATTACCTATAATAATTATCTGTAATTACCTATAATAATTATCTGTAATTACCTATAATAATTATCCGTAATTACCTATAATAATTATCTGTAATTACCTATAATAATTATCTGTAAGTATCTGTTATTATGAGATTTATTAGAGAACACTGTAATCTTCCGTTCCTACAGGTGGCGCCGCCGAGCAGCGGGCGGGAGCTGTGCGGCGACGCGGTGTCGGCAGCGGGAGAGGAGCACGTGCTGGCGTCGATGCTCGTGCCGCCCGTCGCTGCGACGTCGCTGCTCGTGCTGAAGCCAGGCGTTGCAGAGAGACACGCGGGCAGGCTGCTGCGCAAGCTCAGCCTCAGTGGCTTCACCGTCATCGCGCTGCGGCTGGAGATGCTGCCGCCGGCACTCGCCGACGCGATATCACCGCGCGACGTCTCACACGTGAGTACAGCGATGCTGCTCGTTAACGAGCGCTGTGCCCGCGGTTACAGGAGCTGCAGCCACTGTAGTTAACGATGCATTGCTCGTTAATCAGCACTGTGTCTGTGGTTACAGGAGCTGCAGCCACTGTGGTTAACGATGCATTGCTCGTTAACGAGCACTGTGTCCGCGGTTACAGGAGCTGCAGCCATTGTAGTTAACGATGTGTTGCTCGTTAACGAGCGTTGTATCCATGGTTACAGGAGCAGCATCTGCAGCATCTGGCTTCGGGGCCTTGTCTCGCGCTTGCAGTGCAGCGCGTCAACGCCGTAAAGAAGATGCTCGACCTCGTGGGGCCGACGGACCCGGCGCGAGCACGCACCTATAGCCCCTGCTTCTGGCGCTCCCTGTACGGCAAGGACAGCGTCGCCAATGCCTTCTATGGTGAGTGCGCAAACCCACATGAATGCACACATGCTCGCACTCACACACGTACACATGTACGCACGCACACACTTGCACACATGCACACACTTGCACACATGCACATGCGCACACACGTGCAAACGCACACTTGCGTGCATGTGCGTGCACACGCACTCAGGTATGCATACTCGCACCCACACGCACACACACACACTTATGCAAACAGGCAGACATGCACATATACGCACGCACATACACATACAATACTGAAAACAACACCAACAACAACAAACAACACCAACAGCAACGATCAGCAACAATAACAACACCGACAACAACAAGCAGCAACAATGACAACACCATCGCATAACTAGCACGTACACATGACGCAGGCACGCCAACGTGCACACATGGTACAACGCAGACGTAGCGCGCACCGGCGTGAAACTACACTGCATGGCACGCGCATGCGCGCACATTACTGATTGCACACCACAGTTACCGCGCAGCATAGGCAACCTTCTCGCTGTACTTCACCGTCTGTCTCTGTCTCTCTTCCTCGCTCGCCGTTGCTACAGCTCCCGACAGCTACGCGTCAGCGACGACGGCCGTGCGTCTGTTCTTCCCGGACGGCGTCTGCTGCAGAGCGACGGCTGAGATGTCACGCGCGGGCGTCGCCGAGCAGACAGAGGACGCCACGTGTACCTCGTCGCCCCGCGCGTGTACCGTGCTGCCGCCCGAGCCAGGTAAGCACAGGTGTACAGGTAACTGCAGGTGTGTAGATGAGTGCAGGTGTACAGGTAATCACAGGTGTATAGATGAGTGCAGGTATACAGGTAATGACAGGTGTATAGATGAGTGCAGGTGTACAGGTAATGACAGGTGTATAGATGAGTGCAGGTGTACATGTAATCACAGATGAGTGCAGATGTACAGCTAATGACAGGTGTATAAATGAGTGCAGGTGTGAGAGTGTGTGGATGTATTGGTGACTGTGGGTGCATGCTGCTGGCCGTGTCTGTACTCTCGCTGTCTCTGCAGGCTGTCTGCACGCGTCGCCGCTGGTGGAGGTGTCCTGCCTCGTGCTGCTGCCCCCGCTCGTGCCGGCGCCTGGAGCTGCAGTGAAGCCCGCCCCGTACGTGCAGGTCGTCGAGGAGCTGCAGCGGCAACGCTTCTCACTCGTCGGCGCAAGGATGACGCGGCTGTCGGAGCCGCAGCGAGCGCGCCTCGTCAAGACCTGCGAGCTGAGAGACGACAAGCTGGTACGTGCGCACGGACTTTAATGCTAACCGTAGTCATGAACCTAACCCGAACATTTACGCTGACCCTAACACTGAGGCTAACCATGAGTCTAATACTGACCCTAAGCCTTACTGTAATCGTGAACCTGACCCAAATATTTACGCTAACCGTAACCCTAATATTACTCCTAGTGGTTAATACTGACCCTAACACTATTGTTAACCATGACCTTAATAGGAGTATTAAGGACCTTAATTATGGACCTTATAGGACCTTAATAGTATTAATCCTACTAGGAGTAATATTAGGGTTACGGTTAGCGTAAATGTTTGGGTTAGGATCGAGTTCACGATTACAGTTATCCTAACCCTAACCGTAATCGTGAACCTGATCCTAACCCAAACATTTACGCTAACCGTAACCCTAATATTACTCCTAGTGCGTAGTGGTTAATACTGCCCCTAACACTATTGTTAATAATAACCCTAATACTGACCCTAACCCTAACCGTAATCATGAACCTAACCCTAACCTCGTCTCGCATCTCTGCTAACCATAATCCTAATACTACTACTGGTAGGAACACTGATGCTAACCATGAACCTAATACTGACCCTAACCCTTATACTATTACTAACCCGTGACCTGCACACAAACCCTAACACTAGCCATGAACCTACCACTAATCCTAACACTAACTGTACGTGCGTGCGGTGATGACCCCAACATTAACGCTGATCCTAACTATGACCTCGACCATGATGCTAACTACGATGGTTTCCCCTGACAGGTGGCGCTGCTGGCGCGAGGACCGTGCTTGCTGCTGGCAGTGCAGCGTGACAACGCCGTCAGCTGTTTCACTCAGATCCTGAGAGATGGCGCCAGTGACTCGGTGCTCGTCGACTACTGCAAGTTGATTCTGCGGCCGAAAACAACTGCTCAGGTACGTGTGTCACCTCGGCACTGGGCTGGCTCGCTCGCGCGTAGGAGATGAGAACAGCTGGGAGACGCGCATAAAACACTTGGGTGTGTGCACACACGTGGGTACATGCGTGCGTGTGCGTAAGTTACACACCAAACAGTCTCTGGTCCTTGAGGTTTGGGGGTTGTGCATGGGGCTAACACCCCACCATATAAAAAACGTTGTCCCAGAAGCCTTTATTGAGGAAAAATCGTTTGTACAGGCCCTATGCTTCGTTAGAAAGAAAGAGGGTTACGTTTGTGTGTGTCTGCATGCGTGCATGTGTGTGCGTATATGTGTGTGACTGTGCTTATCTACAATAGGTTGGTGGAATGTGTAAAGGTTTATTGCTGAATTTATATATAGCTCCAGGGCAGTGAGTGATAATCTCGTCGAAACTCATACAAGTTTAGTGGTAGAGGATCTGCATCCCGTACGGGGTTAGTGACAGAGGATCTGCCTCCTGTACGGGGTTAGTGGCAGAGGATCTGCATCTCGTATGGGGTTAGTGGCAGAGGATCTGCATCCTATACAGGGTTAGTGGCAGAGGATCTGCATCCACGTATGGGGTTAGTGGCAGAGGATCTGCATCCTATACAGGGTTAGTGGCAGAGGATCTGCATCCCGTACGGGGTTAGTGGCAGAGGATCTGCATCCCGTACGGGGTTAGTGACAGAGGATCTGCCTCCCGTACGGGGTTAGTGACAGGATCTGCATCCCGTATGGGGTTAGTGTCAGAGGATCTGCATCCCATACGGGGTTAGTGTCAGAGGATCTGCATCCTATACAGGGTTAGTGGCAGAGGATCTGCATCGCATACAGGGTTAGTGGCAGAGGATCTGCATCGCATACAGGGTTAGTGGCAGAGGATC
The DNA here is from genome assembly GCF_000485595.1 of Priapulus caudatus. Classification (NCBI taxonomy): domain Eukaryota; kingdom Metazoa; phylum Priapulida; class Priapulimorpha; order Priapulimorphida; family Priapulidae; genus Priapulus; species Priapulus caudatus. The sequence goes on from NW_014577472.1 coordinate 77,042, forward strand.
TGCATCGCATACAGGGTTAGTGTCACAGGATCTGCATCATATACAGGGTTAGTGGCAGAGGATCTGCATCCCGTACGGGGTTAGTGGCAGAGGATCTGCATCTCGTACGGGGTTAGTGGCAGTGGATGTGCATCCTGTACGGGGTTAGTGACAGAGGATCTGCATCCCATATGGGGTTAGTGACAGAGGATCTGCATCCCGTACGGGGTTAGTGGCAGAGGATCTGCATCCTATACAGGGTTAGTGGCAGAGGATCTGCCTCCCGTACGGGGTTAGTGGCAAAGGATCTGCATCCCATACATGTTTAGTGGCAGAGGATCTGCATCCCGTACGGGGTTAGTGGCAGAGGATCTGCATCCCATACAAGTTTAGTGGCAGAGGATCTGCCTGCTGTACGGGGTTAGTGGCAGAGGATCTGCATGCCGTATGAACGATCCAGATCTTCGTTTGACACACATCCATCTTGTTTCAGGCTTGCGACATGCTCGCCCTCCTCTTCGACAGGCTGATGCCCGGCAGCCGGGCGGAGATCACCACGGCAACGGCAGCTGCAACGAAGTGATGCCTTACAATGGAGAGAACTAAACGGGGTACACCCTAATTGCTGCAGAAACAACATGGCCGTTGAGTGCTGACCTCCTGTCATACGTTTCATCAGAAGGGAAAAACAAGCGTTGTGATTCGACACGTCGGCGAAGCGGACGCTATTTCAGCGCCACCAGGCTGTGCACCGCGCCGTTTACCGATCGTAGCCACCGTGTGGTATAGTTATTGTATTGCTGGGATTTGGGAAGGAGCGGCACCGTCTCTTGCAGACGATTTCGTGCATTTTCGTCGTCATTGTTGTACAGTACACTAACCGTGGTAATCTGTAGGAAAGAATTTGTGATCATTTCCTGTACGTCGTGCGTGTCATCGTTATACACACCATGTGCCAATTCTCATCAACTCGAGATTGACTCGGACTCGACATGAACGTTGCCGGTATGAAACAATAAATATAGCACGAATACGGCTCTCAGTAAATTCAAAGAATCTTCTCGAAACGCAGTCGAGTAGGTTGAAGGTTTGGAATTGGTGGTTGGGTGGGGAGCGTATGTGTATATATATATGTGTGTGTGTGTGTGTGTGTGTGCGTGTGCGTGTGCGTGTGCGTGTGCGTGTGCGTGTGCGTGTGTGTGTGTGTGTGTGCGTGTGCGTGTGCGTGTGCGTGTGC
>NW_014577472.1:78267-90951 GCF_000485595.1 Priapulus caudatus
GTGTGCGTGTGCGTGTGCGTGTGCGTGTGCGTGTGCGTGTGCGTGTGTGTGTGTGTGTGTGCGTGCGTTCATATGTGCGCGTATGTATGGACTTACGTTTATGTCATCGGCAGTGTGGTCACGAATGCGCACATTTTTTGGGCGAGAATTCTTCATTGATGCGCCCGTTTGTCACGGTGTGTTGTTTTGCGTTGTTATGGCATATGCTGTGCATTTCATAGGAGGGTTGTACAGGTGTGTGTGCCAAGGCTTGCACATCGACTTCCGGGGCGCCGTTGCCAGAAACATCGTAGTTCCATGGTAACGATAGCACAATTATATAACACCCAAGGAAAATATTACGATTAACCTGACAATGGCAGCCCCTCGGTTGATACTGTTTGTTCAAAAGTTCGTAGTAGAGGTTCTACGCGGTTGTTCGACTGGCAATGATTGGTATGTCGCGTAACGCTTACCTTAGGGCGACGGCAGGATTTTTCTCACCAATTATTTGTGACAACACGCTTGCACGCGTGTATGACACGGGTTGGTGCGATTTGATGTGGTAGCGCCACCTGCTGTCAACCTACGATACCACTACCTGTGAACACACTCGATTTCTATACGAATGAATATTTATTGAGATCTTAGAGTAAAACACGACTCCGTCTAGGATGTGTAACACACAGTTATATAGCTGGCATGTAGATATTTTAATTTAGATGTTGCTGCTAAAGACAAATGTTCTGGAATTTAGCCGCAGTTCTATGCATTCCCTCAAGTTCATATTCCCCACGTACGAGGCACACTAGTTATGATTAATGTACTTGAAGTGTATCCGTCCATAAGATGCATGCTTGTAAAATCAAGCCACTAAAACTAAACGCATGTCAAATTAAATGGCGACTGAATACGAACGCAAGTCGCAAGTGAATTTTGATTCAGCTCAGTATAAAGTAACGCACAGTATATAGGTAGCACAGTATTTCATAGTCGTATTGTGTTCAATTGCCTTCTATTTCGTTTCCATTGTATGAGTTTTTACACAGGGTTGTCACGTTTATTCTGTGCCAGGTTATGTATAAATTGAAAGCAATACTCGAGGCAGATTAATCGAGGTAATAAATAAGTATATGTGATGGTCATGTTGTGATACACATACGAGTGTTCGTACGTGTACCGCAATAAATAAGTGCACAGAGAATTTCATGACCTTCATGTACATCGGTTGGTGCATAATGTTATCTGGTGAAAATGTTTCATATTTTTGTAATTCTGTGATTCCAGTGTTGAAAGTTGTTTGAACAGAAAGTTTCTCAATGTTTCATGAATCTACATGCATGTGTATATTAGTTACTTACATTAAAACGTTCTCTAAGTAAATCTTATTTCGTCATGGAATTGAGTTTTAAAATAGCGCCATTTATTAAAAACGAGATACACGGTCACTTACACACACGTGGACACTTATAACATCTCTATCTATACATATACAAACAGTTTCATCATAACGTTATCAAGATTGTACAGAGAGCTTCTTGGACTTAAATTTCTTTGGATTGATGCCATATGCTTTTAACCTGTCAGCAGTAATCTGGTCTTTGCTTCGCTTGCCGCCTGTTGGTTTCTGCGAGTTCTTGATTTTCTTTACCTTTTTCGGATGCAGTGCATCATCTCCTGCGTCAGACACCAGCTTTCTCTTCTTTTTGTGCTCCTTGTACTCAGTCTCCTCTTTGTGGTCCTTGACCTGTACCTGCTTCTTTTGCTTGCACTCCTCACTTTGTACCTGCTGCTTCTTCTTCTTCTCCTTGCCCTGCACCTTCTTCTTTTTGTCCTTTGTACTCTGTACCTTCTTCTTTTTGCCCTTCTTGCCGTCACCCTGCTCCTGCTTCCCTGCCACGCGGTTCGTCTCAGCACATCGCTTTGTCGCTTCTCCGGACGCCTTCCCCGTCGCTTTCCCTCCGACCTCTTCAGCTGCTCCACTCAACGTCTCCGCCTGACCGGCGGCGGGCGACGCGACGACCTCCTCCACGTTGCTCTTCTTCTTCCGCCGCCGCCTCCTCTTCTTCTTCGCTGCACCCTCCTCCCCCTCCTCCGCGTACACGCTCGGCAGCAGGCGGCGTTTCTTTGCGACGTTGAGAGCCTTCTTGCGGAAGGCCTGTGCCTCGTACGCCTCTTCCTCGGCGCCGCGGTACTGCACGGCTTTCTTCAGCGACGCCCACGCGTTCAGCTCCTTGTCCTTGGCGCGCAGAATCTCGTCGAGCGTCAGGCCAAAGTCGTTGGCCGGCACCTCGCGGTACTTGAAGCGGCACGGCATGTCGCCGATCATATCCTCGCAGTCGAGGCTGTAGTACTCGTCGAAGTACGCCTGGAACGTCGTCGCGCGCGGGTCGAACGTCGGCTTGCGGCGGCGCAGTGCGCACGCCAGTGCCGTCTCGCGCCGTCGCGTCCGCCCGCCGCGCATGTGCTCCGACACCTCCTCCTGCCACGACGAAGATGACGGGCCGGGGGCGCCCTCTGTGGGTTCGGCATTTGTGGTCTCTTTGTCGGCGGCGCCCCGTTCGTCGTCGTCGTCGCCGCCGCCGCCGACCCACTCGTCCCAGTTCTCCTCGTATGCGTATTCGTCGTTGTCGTCGTCATCGGGCAGGAACACCGGCTTGGCTTCGTCATCGTCGCCGTCACCGTCTGCGTCATCGCCAAACATGCGGTGCATCATCGCGTCGTGCCGCGCCGCGTCGAAGTCCGCCTCCAGCTCGTCCTCGTCGACGGCGACGCCGTCGTCGCCGGCAACCGCGCGGATGCGCGCTACCTTGCGCAGGATCTCGCGCCGCTTGGCGTTCTTGAGCGTCTTGAGCGCCTCCAGGTGGCGCTCTCGCTCGCGCGCCTTGCGGTCGCGGCGCTCGTGGCGGCGGTCGGCGCGCGCCGTGTCGTGGCGGCGCAGCGTGTCACGCGGCGCGCGCGGGTACGAGTGAATCAGGTCGCCGTCCGGCTCCTCGAAGCGGAAGTTGTAGCGATGCTCAAACTGCTCCTGCCGCTCGACATCCGCCTCGTCCTCCGAGAGGTCCGGCTCGTCGGCGACGATCTCCTCGTACGTGGGGGCGCCACCGTCCCCATGCTCCGCCACGTCGAGGTATCCCTTGCCGAGGATGTAGTCCTTGAGGAAGGTCTCTCCATCGTCGAGGTCCGGCCGGTTCCAGTAGTCGCGCAGTCCGCTCAGCTCGACCCCGGCCTTCGCGTCCGAGATCTCGGCCGTCTGACCGCGCAGCCACTGACGGTATTCGTCCTCCTCCTGCCGCAGCTGCTCTCTTGTCTTCTCGCGCACCCGCAGGAGGTCGCCTTCACCGCCGTCGGAGTCTGAGTCGGAGGCGACGACGTTCTTGAAGCTCTCTTTGAGTTGGCGCTGCTCCTGAACGAACGTCGGGGAGCGCGGCCGTTCGATCAGGTGGTCGTCGGCGTCGTCCGAGGATTCTTCCTCGCTGAGTTGACCCTGCTTGTCGAGGATGATGTGTCGGTTGTAGTCGCGAATGTACATCGGCTTTTCGCGACGTCGATCCCTGCGCGGATTTCTCCCGTCAGAGGGCGCTGCATCATCGTCGCTCTCGTAGAATTTTGCATCCTTGTCGTAGATTTTCGGGTCTTTGCTCTTGAGAAGCGAGAGCGTCTTAAGGAAGTCGCGTTCGATCTGCGGCGTGATAGCTTCCGCATCGTCGTCCTCGCTCTCCGACGAACTGCTGCTTCCTGCGTCCAGTTTTCCAGCCAACACCTGCCAACACAGAGCAATCGCACTGTACATGATCAGTAACAATCCTCGCCGCTCGCGTTTACTTGCCATAACTTAAGTATCAACGTAAGTATTTGAATAGGACGTGGTCAGTGGTACTACACACTTCCGTATCCTACACTACATTCTACACAGTACATGATACTACACTTACTTAGATTAGATTACACACACGGTCACTGAGACGCCGTGTAATACGGTAGTCGGTACAGTGCGCAGGCAATACCACGCCAGCCTAGGTCGACTTACGGAAGTGGCATCGTCTCCATACCGCGCCTTTAGCTTCTCTATTTCTTCCTTTTCTCTCCAATTGTCATATCGATCGGCGTACTGCTCGTTAATGTGAAATCCACCATCTCCATCTTCACTGTCACTGCCAGAACTGTACAGAATTTTAGCAGACATGCTGCATCTGCGGCACTGATCTGCGGACGTTGAAAGCTGAACCAGAACATCGGTTAGTGCTGCTACGTAGTGAGAAAATCTAGAACTACGAGTAAAAATGACAGAGTGCTAGACTGACTACTGCCGTCTCAATACTCTGATGAGGTTCAGTTATTAAATTATGGAGGTGCCCATCCAGATGACGCCATCGGCAACAGTTCGCTTGTTTTACGACAGAGCGCTGCCATCTTCTCGTTTTTGTGTGCTGTAAAATATCAACTCAACTGTTTGCATATGCTGTTAGGTATATATAATGTTATTAGCTTGGTTTTAGAACTAGACGTACCTGGTGTATAAGAGAGGAAATATAAATAAAATTCTAATTAATGCGGTAGCATATTCATATTGTCGTAGTTGTGTAGAAATTCGAGTGTATTTACTGTACACAATACTGAATACACAGAAACAGGTGTACCGAGCGGCACAACGACAACGTGTACAGTAGACTAAGACTGTAGTCTGTAGCACAGCCACAGGCACTTGGAGCGTTTCAATAAAATATAATGCTAAATAAATACGAAATATATTTACTACCAAAGTCTTAATGTTTTTATACTCTCTTTCACCTATTATTGCCGACAATTTCCTGTAAATGCCGTCCAAATGCTTATCTGCAACAAACGCTGGCTGCCGCTGCACACTGACACATAAATATATAGCATAAATATATATCGTAACCGAGCTGTGTCACGCGAAATCACACAAAGCCTGACGAAATTCTCGCGTTCACTCCCGTTGCGCAGTTTATGTAAATGGCTGCAAGTACAGGGCTATAGGCGGCGCACTGCATTTTGGGAAACTACCACGCTGCTTTCCAACTTCTGTATGATTCCCGTCAAAGCCGCCAGTGGAGCGTTGCAAAAACTTTGCAGCGTTGTGGCGCAAAAATGAGGTCACAAAGAGCGCCGGTGGGTGTTTCCTGATTCCGACAGCCATTCACATAAACTGCGCAACGGGAGCGAATGCAAGAATTTCATCAGGCTTTGTGTGATTTCACGTGACACAGCTCGGTTATGAACACAGACAGTATGTTTTTATAACAAGTGAACACTGTTCTTCAAATAGAAACAAAGATGGAGTAGAATAGTTGAATATTTGTGTTGTATTTGTATGAAATCAAGCGAGCGTCGAGGGAATTTTGGCAGCACGCGTTCCTACCTGCTATATATTTATGTGTCAGTGTGCAGCGGCAGCCAGCGTTTGTTGCAGATAAGCATTTGGACGGCATTTACAGGAAATTGTCGGCAATAATATGTGAAAGAGAGTATAGAAACATTAAGACTTTGGTCAGAAATAGATATCGTATTTATTCAGCATTATATTTTATTGAAACGCTGTGGTGTGAAAGTGCCTGTGGTCTGTAGCGCAGGACATAGGTACAGTACGTTACCGCTCGCTTAGCACGACCACGGACCAGGCTCTACGACGTCGATTGTTTCACGTCGTAGGAGCCTGACACCCACCCTTCAATACGAAAAATCTTGAAGCTTAACACGTTCAACGCGAAACACGAGTATACTCGTTCGAACCTGCAAAACGCACGACCGCGAAACACGAGTATACTCGTGGCAAAAAAAAAAATAAAAATAAAAATTTATTTGGAACGTTTACTATGTTCTCCTATAGATGGCAGGGGCTATACGCTTAGCAATTCAATAGCGTCACTGTATAAACCCCAGTAGTAGATGACATAATTTATACAATACATTACTGTTGTTTGGAACGTTATTTTGGGAGTTTTTGGGACTGAGGTAATGCTTTTAGTTCACCTCGCCAAAGGGCGTTTGACCGTCGTGTGTTGTGAAGTTGTTTTTATGTCTGAAAGTTGTGTTTGATTTGATAGATCACGGGTGATAGATTCCGGTGTTGTTTTGATGTCTGAGAGTAAGTTTATATCTATATTATACTAGCCACTAATTATAAATAATTTTATAGCTAGTTAAACCTGCCAAAAACATTTTGTGGAATAGGTGACTAAGCGGTAAAAACGCGAAAATCTCAGCGCAGGGCGGTAGGTGCATTGTTAACCCAGGCAGCGTTGAACGTGTTAAAAACAAAACGCCGAATTTCGAAGATAATTTAAGTTTATAAATTATATTACCACATTTGAATATTGATTTGTTACATGCTGTGAGTATGTTCTCACTCATACTCTGACACATAGCACATGCCATAACTGGTATTTTCCTTGGCATTCATATCTCAACAGACAATTTAGGAAGAAGTTATTTTTGAAAATTGGCAAACTACTTGCATTACCGTGCATGTGCAAGAATTACACATGACTGCTAACTATGATGAATGTTTTTTAGATCAGACGTTATTGGTGATAATTTGAATATAATGGCACCTATTTTTTCTCATTGATATTTCAGGATTTTATTGCCACTCGGGCAATAAAATAAACTAGGGGAGGAGGACGTGGTGAGTGCGTTCGCATCATGTCACAGTTTAGTGGTGCACGGAAGAATCCACCATGGGCAACCTCTAACGCCGGTAACTAAATCATCAACTGAGATATTTTTGCTGTGATCATTGTTGTGCTAATCACGAATTTGATCCTTTTCATAAATCGGTTCTGTATGTCACCAGTGTAAGTGCGGTATGAGTTTAGTATATGGGCTGCTATCGCGTTTTTCGATTTATTGCTATCGACTGTATTTGGAGTTGGTCTTTGTATGTACTGTAACTGGTATATTTTTTTATAACTAACCACAGTTTTTGGAGTCGGGACCTTCAGGCTTCACCCTGTAAGCATCGGGTATACCATTATAAGTGAGATCAGAAAGTCCAGCTGTGCTATCTAGGTTACAGAAAAATGGGTATAAAATGGCCGAGGCGCGCTTAGGGAAGTACATGATTAATGTAAACACTCGTGCGTTTTTAGTTTTTGCATTAAAACAAACATTGCAAAATATCGCAAACGACCACAATCATATTTGTAAATGTTTATGTAAACAGAAACGCACCTGTGAATTGAAGTAGTACGATGTTAGTGAAGAGAATTATAGATCAAAAACCTAGAATAGTCCTATCCTACCCACGTTATAAAAGGGCAGTTTATACCCCCTCTTATCTGATCTCAATATGGCGACGGGGACTTTCCGATTTGGCTTATTGCATATCATTTCTTTAGTTGCAACCAACGCTCCTTGGTTTTAGCCTCCTCCCATCCCAATCTCATGGGATTATCGTGAGTACCACTATAGCAATTTTATCGCCTTGGTACAACCCACAGTCCTTGGGGTCGGTCCGCCCGCGCCAGGCCCACAGTTGAGCAACCACCTACTGCAGGCAGGTCTTGGAGTAGTACCAGCGTCATCAGCCTTGGGCAATTCGACTTCCGTCACCATGGCAGCAGCCGCCGGCCTAGCGCAGGCAGGTGGATACTCCACTCAGCAGCTGGTCGGTCTGCAAGGACTCTCACAAGTGCAGGTGATAATTATATTTTGTATTTTTAAATTTAGCGTAGCTCACATTCCACCGGAAAAGATCCTGTGTTCGCACTGCATCCTACAGATGTTAATCAGTGTTTATGCATTTTTTAAGTTTCCTTTATCTCTAGTTTCTGCCACCATAGTGTTTAACTATTAAGTGGCATTTTGTTTCTCTTTAACCCATTATTGGTATACCAGTGTTCTGGTTACGTTCATTTCCATCTCTTAATCTAATCATAAAGTCATGTTTCATGTTTCATCCTCGCAGTGGTTACATTTGTTATCAAAGTGGCCATGCAGATCTTATATCTCACGCTTGCTCTCACATTTATATTGTCGTCTCCTCCACGCAGACGAACGTGCTGCAGCAGCCCGGCGTCGCGATCCCGACTACACTCGCGACGAGCCAGGTGCCAACGCTCACCGTCAGCTACCCGACGCCGCGCGCCATGCAGCAGCAGCAGGCGCAGCAGGGCGCGCAGCTGCCTCCAGCTCAGCAGCAGCAGCAGCAGCCGAAGCAGCGCGTCTTCACGGGCAACGTGACAAAGATCCACGACGACTTTGGCTTCGTCGACGGCGATGTCTTCTTCCAGATGAGGTGAGTCGCGGGCCGCGTCGGTTACGGCGCAGGTCGTTGGGTTGGTTACACGTCGTCTGAAGGGAGAAGCGCGCCTGCGGCAGTCGTTCCTGGGACGCTTACAGGGGCAGGTATGCCAGGGACCCGTCGTCAGAAACGCGACAAATATTTACAACGAGACGAAGATGGTGTGACTCTTGACGCAAGGTTTCGTGCAGAGGTTGCGACGTTTTATACCTTGTGACTAAAACTTGTGACTTACGGGTTATAGTCACGAATATTTACTGATGTTTCTGATGGCGGTTATTTTGGCTCCATTACACTTGTGACAGTCATATCTGTGGTATCTGCGGAATGATGCGGGCCTGTAATTTGCCTGTCGGGCCTGTAAAATCCCTTACCTACAGGCCCGACTGGCCTGTACATTTTCAAATTAATTTCTACCCATGTGCATGTATGTGTGAATGAGAGTGCTACTCCGTGTCGCGATGTGACGCCGCGGATTTTTCTTGCAGCTGCGTTAAAGGACCGCCGCCTAAAGTCGGGGACAGAGTGCTGGTCGAGGCGAGGTTCAACGCCAACATGCCGTTCAAGTGGAATGCGATGCGCATACAAGTCCTTCCCCCATCCGTGAGTGCTTCGTTGTTATCCGCTCATGCCGCACGGTGCTGTCGCCATGATCTCGGGAGTAGTAAAACGAGATCGGAGTTAGCAAACGGTTCTGATGGGGGTTGGTTGGTGTATTTACTGCTCGCGAGTTTTGTGACTTGTCACAATTTTTTTCTATGTGAAGCGAGCGTTAACTTTTTATTTTGAACTTTTGTCTTTCGTGGGAAGCATTTTGTTATTTGTAAACAAATTGCAATGCTGTGTGGTGCCTCTAATTGATTTACCTTCTCTGACATTCTTATCCATCCAGTAGATCATTCAGACTAAATGACACTTAATTTAGACTTTATTCGACATGAACATCCATTCCACTACAGTAAAACTCGCATAAGACGCCATCGTCTAACTCGTCAATTTGCTGAAGTCGTCATGGAAGTCAAAGTCCCGATTTTCTCTAATGATAAATACATTTGAATAGCCCCGCCAAAGTCGTCATTTACAAGCCGTCATTATGTACAAGCCATCGCCCTCAGACAGGTCCCATGTAATACAAACAACAGTAAATGTATGTCGTTATCAGAAATGCCGATGGCGCAGTGTATGCAGCCCAATGTACAGCGAATTCCTGGTAAAATGCAGATGACTCATTGTTTCGCGGAAACACATATGCAGACACTCTCCAAGTCGTCGAAATGCCGGCTTTGTAAGTCGTCAAAATGATGATATACATGCATAAGTCGTCATTTTGGTGACTTACACATAAGTCGACAAAATGACGACTTACGCGTATATCGTCATTTTCGTATGTCGGCACAAAAATGCTGGTTCCAAAAGTGCCGACTTATGCGAGTTTTGCTGTACTTGTTACTTTTTTTACTACTGTCATGCACAATACCTATGTCACTGACTATTGAAATGTAATTACTTCATGTTGGGCATTTTGACTTTTTTGGCCTGCAATTTTTGCAATTCAATGGCAATCGAATTTATTAATTAATTATTGATTATTTTCAATGCGTTGCAGGCACAGGTGGCTGCGACTGACACAGATTACATGAATGAATGGGAGGCAAGGCAGATGTCGCTGGGAAAGTTTCTGGCAAGTACACTAGCGTTATGACTGACCGAGTCGATCCGTGTCGCGAATGTTTCCTTTTGTTATTCATTTCTTTCCTTTCTTTTGACAGCTCAAAGTTCAGTCTTGTAAGAGATTCAACTGAATGATTGTCAGAGCAAAGTAGTTAAAAGCCGTGTTGATTCGCTGGCTGTTGCCGAGCCTTGAACTCCAGTATAACTGTCATTCATAGAAAAATGCCAAAAGTATCCTATATAGACAGGAGCTTATTCTATAGAGGTGGTTCAACTGTATAACTGAAATGCTTAAAACTGACCTTTATAGACAGGTGTCTGTTCTATAGAGGTGTCCTTTATATACAGGTGTCTGTTCTATAGAGGTGTCCTTTATATACAGGTGTCTGTTCTATAGAGGTGTCCTTTATAGACAGGTGTCTGTTCTATAGAGGTGTCCTTTATAGACAGGTGTCTGTTATGTGGAGGCGACTGGTGACATGGGGGTTTCACTGTGTTGTAGGCGCAGCAGCAGTTGAGCAATCAGGCGATATCGGTGCCGGGCATGCCGACAATTCCGCCGCCCGTCATGAGCGGACCTCCGCCGCTCATGGGCCAGACCGTCGGTGAGTGATAGGTGGTGCCACCGTCTAGTATTGTTTCGACGCCATGACTCGTCGGTGCCATTGTCGACCGCGCTGAACGTGCTCAGAACGTCGCTCAGGAGCAGTTCTAATGAGAAGATTGTTCCTGCGGGTTCCGATGCCAAGACGAAGAGTAATGTCGGCGACGTGAACAGTAGAGGGTCTATACAAGGCTACAAGCGCGGGAATTCTAGGCGTCAATGATCGAAAAGATTTCCATGCTGCCGGTTCCGTAGCTAGTGTCGCAGCCTGATGCCTAGTGGTCCTGTCTCGAGTCTATGTCTTCCTACACTGTCCAGAGGTTTTTTTTGCGTCGGCAATATTTCCCTGCAGTGTGCGTGCAGGCGTTACAATGTGATAGACTGTAGCGCTGATCGTGAGGTTTACGACGGGTTTCTGACGGCGGTTCTCCGCGATTCGCACCCGCAGATCTCTCGCGCGCACGCGCTTGTATCTTTTGTCGGCTAACTAAGTTTGTTTGCTGTCCACGTAATGTTTTCCCCGCTGCGCAGGCGCCCCCTACGGACCGCCGCCGGCCGGACGCTTCAGCAACGTTGAGTCGAACTTCCCGCCGGCAAAGAGGAGGGAGCCACCAGTGCGCGAGATGCGCGAGGAGCGTGGGCGCGACCGGGAACGCGAGCGCCGCCGCGAGCGAGACGAGAGGGCGCCACCGCCACACAAGCGCTCGATCATAGCGGCTATCGCGAGCATCAGCACACGCGGCCGCGCAAGCCCCGCAGCCGCGCCGGCGGCGGCGCCACGTCCCGCGCGTCGTGCCAGCGCTAATCGCTCGTTCCAGGTGCCCAAGGTGTCTGCCGACAGGTGAGCCGTGGTAACGGGGATGAGCGGGGCTGGGAACGAGGATGGGCAGGGCTGGGAAGAGGGATTTGGTGGGCTGGGAACAAGGATTGGGTAGGGCTGGGAACAAGGATAGGGTGGACTTGGGCCCACATGACACATAGATGGAAGGCTTTCGGCGGAACCGAACGATCGGGTCGGCGGGGGCCTAAGAGATCGGCCGTGGGCTCGAGAGCGCACGTGACTAAGGTAGCGGCCGGGAACGAGGATAAGCCCAGACCAAAGATGGGGGCTGGGATCTAGCACCAGGAGGTTGGGACCATGAGTGGGTCGGATTGGGAGTCACATCACAGAGCGGCAGGGACGAAAGAGAGTGATCGGGATGTCGCGGAATGAAAGGATGAGCTCGCAGCGGGACGCAACGGACTGATACCTGAACGAACATCGCATGTCTGCTCTATGCTTTCGCTCATAATAACCCACATCACGTCTATCGGCTCTACAATCTCTCCCCTAGGGAGCATTGGTGGCACCATGCTGCAAGAAGTAGGCCTGCGTGTCCATTCACCCCATCACTCCATATTTCTGCATCCCTCCTTCCCTTTATCCCTCTATCTCTCTATCCCTTCATCCCTATATCCCTCCAGCCTGTTCCTCTGCTACTCCTCCATCATTGTCTCGTGAGCTCCTTCCTCGTTGATCTGTGCTGCAGGAAGTATGCGTGCGTGGGCGACCTGAAGCGCACCTACACGAACATGTACGTGCCGAGCGACTTCTTCCACGTCGGCTACCGCTGGCACGAGGGGTTCCCGCTGCATTTACCGGCCGTTATTGCAGTTTCAGACGGCTACGCCGTGCACTTGTACCTCCACGTGATGCCGAAGGATGCCGAGTTGGCCGCGCGAGTATGATTGGTGCGCCGTCAAACTGACGCGGACTGGCTCGTGAGCCGTCCGGATCCCAACCACGTCTAACTCCCGCCAAAGGTGAGGTGCCAGGGGGGGGGAGGAGTGCGTGGGGGAGGTTCTCTGCGGGTGGGGGGGGGAGGTGTGGTGGTGGGTGTGCTGTGTGCATGGTATCTTGATGTGGGGGGAAGAGGTGTCGTGTTTTGTGTGTGTGTGGGCGGTGGCGGTGTGTGTGCGTCTGTGGATGCCGTGTGTGTGCGTGGCGTGTGCGTTGTGCGTTGCCCGTGTGCGTGTGCTGTGCGTGTGCGTGTGCGTGCGGTCAGTGTGTGCCTGCGCGTGCAAGGCGTGGTCCTTCCGTGTTTGAACCCGCCCCGATTCCAACCACGTCTCCTCCGCCAAAGTGAGGCGTGCGCGAATAATTGTCACAAAGGATAAGTCATCG